>NW_026608884.1:0-300000 GCF_029499605.1 Hyla sarda | reverse complement strand
CAGAAAAGAACTACACAACTTCCTCTGTAGTATACAAAAGCTGATAAGTACTGGAAGGGTTTTGTTTTTCATATAGAATTAATTTGGCTCCCATGCAGCGCAACTCCAGCCTGTGGCCCACTGTTTCTCCTCCTAACATCGCTAAAGTAATCGCAAAATTTGGCCAAGGATGAAATCGCTACATAGTAAAAATGTAAAAATCGTGATTCTATTGCAATATATTGTGCAGCCAGAATAAAAATGAAGATACATATATTCCTATACATATAAAGAGTTTAGGACTACAAAGACAAACAGGAGATTTGCATTTTTTTTTTAAATGATAAGACATTTATTATAAGAACATAATCTGTTTTCTTCCTCCTTCTTGTTGTTATGGAGAGAGGTTGGTGCCGTTGAATCTCTTGGCTCTAGGTCTTTATCTCTAGAGTTGCCGCAGTTCTAGTTGTTCCAGTAGTAAGTTCTGGGCTGTGGTGTGAAATTCCAACTCCAACATACAGATGACAGGTTCTTATGATGTTCTGCATGGTCCTCTATACTCCAAAGGCATCGATCTTAACCCTTAGGGAGATGCTGCAGGTGTTCCTGGACATGGTCAACAATAGGTGTTGCAGGTTGAAATAGTAAGTCACATATGTCAGCAGGGTGAGGACCAACATTGACCACTCGATGATCTTGACAAAGGCTTCACTCATCTCTTTACATTCTCCAGCACATAGGTGGGTGTATACAATGACCCCACTTCCGATAATAAGAAACACACAGGCAAGGGCCATGGCAGAGCAGATGGCTCTAACATGGCAGATGACTCTTGATGTTCCGGGCACTTTGTACAGGAGGATGGATTGACACGTGTTGTATGTTCCAGCACATATGAATGTAGTCATGGCGGCGATGAGATGAATCATCGGGTAGTCTTTGGTTGAAAATACTGACATGATGACAGTCAGGACACAGGATGACCAAGCGATGACTAGTAGGGTCTTCTGGATCAATGGGTGACGGGGTCCAAAGTCTTCACGATGGAACAAGATGAACCTATAATTCAGCCATGTCAGACCAAAAGAGGCTATGGCCATCCCTATAAATCCTAAACAGAATGGGATCCGTTCAGGAAAGAAAATCCCCGTCTCACTGATGTATACCAGTGGGGAATCAGCATGGCCTTGGATCATGGTGATGGTGTAGCTGGTGGAGATCCAGACCATACACCAGAGGGCCAGGAAGAGGGGGATGAACCCCAATCCTTTAATCTCCATAGATGAAGAAAAAAGGCACAAAAGGCAAAAACCGCAAGGGAAATGCAAACCGCTCTGTAACAATCTACAGACTGAAGGTCTGGGCACTGTTAGAGCAATGTAATGCCTCCAGAATTCTATGACATCACGTGATGTCACCAAGACTCTTTCTTTGTTTCTTGGAGTTGCCATGGTTACATATCTGCTATGAACAGAACCTGATGTGACTCCATTTTGATCATCTTTGATATCTGGATAGTAATAAAATGTATTTATTTAATTTTAGAACAGTCATTAGAACAATACAACAATATTTAAGCTATAATTATTTCTTATTTCCCTTATTATCTTATTTATCTTAAAGGGGGTGGATTATAGACAAATGCAATCACTCGTTCAAGTCCGTCTATTTTAACAGTCAAAATTAAAAAACTGCCCTTTCCCATCTATTACTACTTCCCTCTCTTCACATTTATAAAATATGTCTGTAATCTTATTTCTCACTGGAATCATCACTCAGCTTTCCTAGTAGTTTGAATCACACCCCTTTTCCCATTAAAAAAAAACACAATGTAAATAAAAATAAACATGTGGTATTGCCGCATGCGGAAATGTACGAATTATAAAAAATATAGTGTTAATTAAACCGCACGGTCAATGGCGTACGCACAAAAAAAAATTCCAAAGTCATGAAAAAATAAATAAAAAGCTAACTAAAAGTCCGATCAATACAAAAATGGTACCGATGAAAACTTCAGATCATGGTGTAAAAAATGAGCCCTTATATCAGCCCGATATTTTTTCTTCAATTTTGTCGCACAATACATTTTTTTTCCGTTTT
Organism: Hyla sarda; assembly: GCF_029499605.1. Classification (NCBI taxonomy): domain Eukaryota; kingdom Metazoa; phylum Chordata; class Amphibia; order Anura; family Hylidae; genus Hyla; species Hyla sarda. Next base: position 297,921 of record NW_026608884.1, on the reverse strand, counting down.
TTGGTAAAATGACTAATGTCACTGCAAAGTAAAATTTGTGCAAAAAATGGCAAAAAATAAGCCATCACATGGAATTTTATGTGCAAAATTGAAAGCGTTATGATTTTTAGAAGGTGATGAGGAAAAAATGAAAATGCAAAAACGGAAAAACCCTGCATCCTTAAAGGGGTACTCCGGTGGAAAACTTTTTTTTTTTCTTAATCAACTGGTGCCAGAAAGTTAAACAGATTTGTAAATGACTTCTATTAAAAAATCTTAATCCTTCCAGTGCGTATAAGCTGCTGAATACTGCAGCAGAAATTATTTTCTTTTTGGAACACAGAGCTCTCTGCTGATATCATGACCACAGTGCTCTCTGCTGACACCTCTGTCCATTTTAGGAACTGTCCACAGTAGGAGAAAATCCCCATAGCAAACATATGCTGCTCTGGACAGTTCCTAAAATGGACTGAGATGTCAGCAGAGAGCACTGTGTTCTGAAAAGAAAAGAATTTCCTCTGTATTATTCAGCAGCTAATAAGTACTGGAAGGAGTAAGATTTTTTAAGAGAAGTAATTTACAAATCTGTTTTTTTTTTTATCAAATGGTGCCAAAAAGTTAGTTTTCCACCGTAGTACCCCTTTAATGTGCTATTTGTAAGTGTATGGGAAAGTAGTTGTCTGTGCACACAATATGCAAAAAAGGACATTGTTTTTTACAGCCGTGTAAATAAGTGACATGTCGCGGATGCTAAAATTTTTCCTTTTTTTTAACATATTTTGTTCAAAACAACCACTTTTTCATAGACTTACATAAAGCATATTAATGTTAAAAATACTGACACAACCTTTCTCCTTACACATTTTTGGATTTTGTGGACACATTTTTTTTTTAAATAAAATATACCTGAAATACACTTTATGTGCCTAGTCTGTTAAGGTAAGACAATTTCCCATGATAAAAACCTCTAAATAAATCATACAGTTACAAAATAACACTGGTATATAAGGAGAAATATCACCATACAAATTACCATCATATTGTTACTGACCAAATCCTGTATACTGAGACCAATATTACCAATAATACCAGTATAAAAAGGAGGAGTATTATCACTACACAGTACATAAATGTGGATACAGAGACAAAACAAAGACATGGTCGCACATCCACAAAATACACAAATGATCTAGCGCTTCTCAGCAATATATATAAAACAAACAGGTCGTTTGTGTACTTTATGATCATAAAGTGCATGAAGCCTGCCAGTCTGGTCACGGCCACCTGGATGTGGTGGGTCCCTAACATCCCTAGCATAACATGGTGTTGCACCACACGGCGACCACTACCGCCACATAGTTACATAGTTAGTATGGTTGAAAAAAAACATACGTCCATCAAGTCCAACCAGGGAATTGAAGTGAAGGGTGTAAGGGGATAAGGGGATGTAGTTTTATAATTCTGCATGAGCATTAATGTTATTTTGTTCCAGGAATGTATCTAACCCTGTTTTAAAGCTGTTAATTGTTCCTGCTGTGACCAGTTCCTGAGGTAGACCATTCCATAAATTCACAGTCCTCACGGTAAAGAAGGCGTGTCGCCCCTTTCGACTAAACCTTTTCTTCTCCAGACGGAGGGAGTGCCCCCTCGTCCTTTGGGAGGGTTTAACCTGGAACAGTTTTTCTCCATATTTTTTGTATGGGCCATTTATATACTTATATACGTTTATCATATCCCCCCCTTAAACGTCTCTTCTCAAGACTAAACAATTGTAACTCCTTTAATTGCTCCTCATAGCTAAGATGTTCCATGCCCCATATTAGTTTAGTCGCGCATCTCTGCACCCTTTCCAACTCCACAGTGTCCCTTTTATGAACAGGCGACCAAAACTGAACAGCATATTCCAGGTGAGGCCGTACCAATGCTTTATAAAGGGGGAGTATTATGTCCCTGCCCCTCGAGTCCATGCCTCTTTTTATACATGACAATATCCTGCCGGCTTTGGAAGCAGCAGCCTGACATTGCATGCTATTCTGTAGTCTGTGATCTACAAGTACACCCAGATCCTTCTCTACCAGTGACTCTGCCAGTTTAATCCCCCCTAAGACATACGACGCATGCAAGTTATTAGCACCCAGATGCATAACTTACATTTATCCACATTGAACCTCATTTGCCAAGTGAATGCCCAGACACTTAGTCTATCCAAGTCATCTTGTAACTTATGCACATCCTCTATAGACTGTACCGTGCTACAAAGCTTGGTGTCATCTGCAAAGATAGAAACAGAGCTGTTAATTCCATCCTCTATATCATTGATAAGTAAATTAAACAACAGCGGGCCCAGTACTGAACCTTGGGGTACACCACTAATAACCGGGGACCAATCAGACTACGAATCATTGACCACCACTCTCTGGGTACGATCCATGAGCCAGTGTTCAATCCAGTTACAAACTAAAGTTTCCAAGCCCAAGGACCTTAACTTACCTGTCAGACGTCTATGAGGGACAGTATCAAACGCTTTGGCAAAATCCAGAAACACTATATCCACAGCCATTCCTCTGTCAAGGCTTCTACTCACCTCTTCATAAAAGCAAATTAGATTGGTTTGACAACTTCTATCCTTAGTAAACCCATGCTGGCTATCACTTATAATACTATTATCCCCTATGTATTCCTGTATGTAATCCCTTATAAGTCCTTCAAACAATTTACCCACAATGCACGTTAGACTTACCGGTCTATAGTTTCCTGGGGAAGACCTAGAGCCCTTCTTGAAGATTGGCACCACATTAGCCTTGTGCCAGTCCCTTGGCACAATACCAGAGAATCTCTAAATATCATGAACAAGGGTACAGATATTACTGAACTTACCTCTTTAAGAACTCTTGGTTGTAGTCCATCCGGCCCTGGAGATTTGCTTACATTTATATTACTTAACTTACCTTGTACCATCTCTACATTAAGCCAGTTCAGTACATTATATGATGTGTTACCAGCACTGACCTGGCCAATGTCAGCTCCTTTTTCCATAGTGTATACAGAACTAAAGAACCCATTCAGTAGCTCCGCCTTCTCTTGATCGCCCGTGACAACCTCCCCATAATCATTATTAAGGGGTCCTACATGCTCTGTCCTTGTTTTTTTTTTATATATCTAAAAAAATATTTAGGATTAGTTTTGCTTTCTTTGGCCACCTGTCTCTCATTTTGAATTTTTGCTGTTTTTATTACATTTTTACAGATTTTATTAAGCTCCTTGTACTGTTTAAATATTATAGCTGACCCATCAGATTTGTATTTTTTGAAGGCTATTTTTTTTTTTGTTTATTGCTCTTTTAACATCATTTGTCAGCCATGTAGGATTTAGTTTTAATCGTTTATATTTGTTCCCCTTTGGTATATATTTAGCTGTATAGTTATTTAGAGTTGATTTAAAGATGTCCCATTTACCTTCTGTATCAGTATTTGAGAACACCTCCCCCCAGTCTATGTCCTGTAGTGCAGCTCTCAGCCCAGGGAAATTTGCCTTTTTAAAGTTATATGTTTTTGCCTTCCTCGCCTGTCTTTGTTTTCTACATTTTAAGTCAAAAGTAACTATATTGTGGTCGCTATTACCAAGGTTTTCCCGCACAGTTACATTACCAACCAGCTCTGCGTTGTTGGAAATGATCAGATCCAACAAGGCATCACTTCTTGTTGGGTCCTCCACAAACTGGCCCATAAAATTATCCTGCAATAAATTTAGGAATTGTCACCCCTTTGTAGTTTTAGCCAGCCCCCGGCCCCAATCTATATCTGGATAGTTAAAATCTCCCATTATTACCACTGTACCTGCCCGGGTGGCCCTCTCTATTTGTTTATACAGCCGACCTTCTATCTCTTCATTGATATTAGGGGGTCTGTAGATTACACCAAATACTATTTTTGTTAATATTTCCCTCCTTTTGTAATTCTACCCACAGTGATTCCACATCCTCAGAATCATCACACACTATGGCATCGTTCACACTGACTTTCATACCACTTCTTACATACAGACAGACTCCACCACCTTTTCTGTTCATTCTATCCTTGCGAAACAATGTAAACCCCTGCAGATTAACAGCCCAGTCATGCGAGGAGTCCAGCCATGTCTCAGTGACCCCAACTATATCAATATGTTCCTCCAGTATCAAGGCCTCAAGCTCCCCCATTTTATTTGCTAGGCTTCTGGCATTTGTGAACATACACTTTACATTTCCATTAAGTTTTACACATATAGTCTCACTAATGGGATTTTCAGAGTTATTGGGGTTAATATTATTTGAGTTATAATGGCTAATTGTACTATTTAAGTTATTGGGGCTAATGGGATTTTTTGAGTTATTGGGTCTAACGTTATTATTGAAATTATTGGGGCTAATGGGATTTTTTGCGTTATAGGGTCTAACGTTGTTATTTAAGTTATTGGGGCTAACGGTATTTTTTGAGTTAATGGGGCTTATTATAGTTATTGAGTTATTGGGGCTAATGGAATTTTTTGAATTATTGGGATTACAATTTTTCAGGCTACATTTATTTTTACGGCTGGTTTGTAACCCATGGATCTCCTTATCCACTGCTCTTAACCTCCCCCCACAGGACTCCTCTCCACCCGCCATTATGTCCTGACCCCTCTCTAACCTATCCATCCCACTGTCTGCTTTCTTTGCTTTATTATCCTCCCCCCACTCACCTAGTTTAAATACTCAGCCACCCCTTCCAGGATTCTCTCCCCCAGCACAGCGGACCCCCTTCCATTCAGGTGCAAATTATCCGTAGAATAGAGTTTGTACCCCAATGAAAAGTCAGCCCAGTGCTCTAAAAACCCAAACCCTTCCCCCTCGCACCACGACTTAAGCCATGCATTTAACTCCGTAAGCTCCCGCTGTCTTTTCTGCGATGCGCATGACACAGTAAGTATTCCAGAGAACACAACCTTAGAGGTCCTTCCCTTCAGCTTGGCACCTAGTTCCTTGTAATTATTCTTCAACGACCTCCACCTACCATGTATTCTGTCGTTGGTTCCCACATGGACCACGACAGCTGGGTCATCCCCAGCCCCCCCTAGTAATTTGTCCACCCTTTCCACCACATGCCGAACTCTGGCACCAGGGAGACAGCAAATCATTTGGTTGAGGTGGTCTTGGCGACAAATTATTCTCTCCGTCTTCCTGATTATAGAATCCCCTACCACAACTAACTGTCTTGACCTACCTGCGTTACCATCCCCCACACTACTAGTTGAGCTGTTCCCCCGGCTGTTAGGGAGACCAGTATCCACTAGGGTTGCCATTTCTGATACTGAGGCCCTCGCATCATCGCCCAACTTGGCAATTTTACTTGGGAGATCAGAAGCAGAAGTGACCTTCCTTTTCCTTGCCCCCTTTCCAGTCCCTCTAACTACATTAACCCAGCTCCCTACTTGGGCCTCCTGGCTAGTTTCTCCAACCTCCATTTCTACCCCACTAACTGCTTGCTCTGTAAGATTGTCAATCGCCCTCAATGTTGCATTTTGCTCCTCTAGATCTCTAATACGAGCTTCCAGGTGGGCAACATGCTCACATTTGTCAGAGCGGTATTCACCCTGAAGCTGCTGCTCCAGAGATGTATACATGTGGCACAATGTGCACTGAAGAAAACCTCCAATCCTGCTGTCCATATCCTTGGTGACAAACAGCTGTTATTAATTATTAAGAAAAACTACTTTTATCAAGGGAGTGTAATACTTTCAGTTACAGTGGGTCCTGCTTACAACTCCTGCATTTTAAACTTCTGCCACGACACCAGTGCCCACGGGAGGGGGTCGACCCGCTGGCCAAGCAGCCCCAAATGCCACTCGAACCAGCCCACGGGACGCCCCCCCCAAGCAGACACGGTGTCATGGCGGGAGCTGCCGCCACACAGTACCACACCAGTGTGAACAGGGTGTAATAGTTCACTTACCATGTGCCTTTAGCCAGAGGCTAGAAGCCTAGCCAGGAAGGGAAGGGCCCTAGAGCACTTCCTGCTCACTTATATGTGCAAGGGCTAACAAAAAAACGGAAAGGAGAATACAAAAATGTGGATACAGAGACAAAAAAAAGACATGGTCGCACATCCACAATATGCACAAATGATCTAGCGCTTCTCAGCAATATATATATAAAACAAACAGGTCGTTTGTGTACTTAACCTCTTAAGGACCCAGCCATTTTACACCTTAGGACCCGGCCATTTTTTGAACATCTGACCACTGTCACTTTAAACATTAATAACTCTGGAATGCTTTTAGTTATCATTCTGATTCCGAGATAGCTTTTTCGTGACATATTCTACTTTAACATAGTGGTAAAAAAAATTGTAACTTGCATCCTTTCTTGGTGAAAAATGTGAAAATTTTATGAAAAATTTGAAAATTTAGCATTTTTCTAACTTTGAAGCTCTCTGTTTGTAAGGAAAATGGATATTCAAAATATTAAAAAAAAAATTTCACATATACAATATGTCTACTTTATGTCTGCATCATAAAATTGACGAGTTTTTACTTTTGGAAGACACCAGAGGGTTTCAAAGTTCAGCAGCAATTTTCCAATTTTTCACAAAATTTCCAAACTCACTATTTTTCAGGGACCAGTTCAGGTTTGAAGTGGATTTGAAGGGTCTTCATCTTAGAAATACCCCATAAATGACCCCATTATAAAAACTGCACCCCCTAAAGTATTCATAATGACATTCAGTCAGCATTTTAACCCTTTACGTATGTCACAGGAATAGCAGCAAAGTGAAGGAGAAAATTCACAATGTTCATTTTTTACACTTGCATGTTCTTGTAGACCCAATTTTTGAATTTTTACGAGGGGTAAAAGGAGAAAGTGTATACTTATATTTGTAGCCCAATTTCTCTCGAGTAAGCACATACCTCATATGTCTATGTAAAGTGTTCGGTGGGCACAATAGAGGGCTCAGAACCGAAGGCGTGACAAGGGGATTTTGGAGAGTACGTTTTTCTGAAATGGTTTTTGGGGGGCATGTTGCATTTAGGAAGCCCCTATGGTGCCAGAACAGCAAAAAAAAAACACATGGCATACCATTTTGGAAACAAGACCCCTTGAGGAACGTAACAAGGAATTAAGTGAGCCTTAATACCCCACATGTGTTTCACGACTTTTGCATATGTAAAAAAATAAAATAAAATTTCACTAAAATGTGTGTTTCCCCCCAAATTTCACATTTTTGCAAGGGTTAATAGCAGAAAATACCCCCTAAAATTTGTAACCCCATCTCTTCTGAGTATGGAGGTACCCCATAAGTTGACCTGAAGTGCACTATGGGCGAACTACAATGCTCAGAAGAGAAGGAGTCATATTTGGCTTTTTGAGAGCAAATTTTGCTCGGGGGCATGTCCCATATAGGAAGCCCCTATGGTGCCAGGACAGCAAAAAATACCCACATGGCATACCATTTTGGAAACTAGACCCCTTGAGGAACGTAACAAGGAATAAAGTGAGCCTTAATACCCCACACGGGTTTCACGACTTTTGCATACGTAAAAAAAAATGTCATTAAAATGGGTGTTTCCCCCCAAATTTCACATTTTTGCAAGGGTTAATAGCAAAAAATACCCCCCAAAATTTGAAACCCCATCTCTTCTGAGTATGGAGGTACCCCATAAGTTGACCTGAAGTGCACTACGAGCAAACTACAATGCTCAGAAGAGAAGGAGTCATATTTGGCTTTTTGAGAGCAAATTTTGCTCGGGGGCATGTCGCATTTAGGAAGCCCCTATGGTGCCAGAACCGCAAAATAACCCCCACATGGCATACCATTTTGGAAACTAGACCCCTTGAGGAACGTAACAAGGGGTACAGTGAGCATTTACCCCCATTGGTGTCTGTCAGATCTTTGGAACAGTGGGCTGTACAACATTTTTAATTTGCACAGCCCACTTTTCCAAAGATCTGTCAGACACCTGTGGGGTGTAAATTCTCACTGCACCCCTTATTACATTCCGTGAGGGGTGTAGTTTCCAAAATGGGGCCACATGTGGGGTTTAGTTTTTTTTGCGTTTGTCAAAACCGCTGTAACAATCGGCCACCCCTGTGCAAATCACCTCAAATGTACATGGCGCACTCTCCCTTCTGGGCCTTGTTGTGCGCCCCCAGAGCACTTTGCGCCCACATATGTGGTATCTCCGTAGTCGGGAGAAACTGCGTTACAAATTTTGGGGGGCTTTTTTCCCTTTTACCTCTTGTCAAAATGAAAAGTATAGGGCAACAGCAGCATGTTAGTGTGAAAAAATTATTTTTTTACACTAACATGCTGGTGTAAACCCCAACTTCACATTTTCATAAGGGGTGAAAGGAGAAAAAGCCCCCCAAAATTTGTTAGGCAATTTCTCCCGAGTACGGCGATGCCCCATATGTGACCCTAAACTGTTGCCCTGAAATACGACAGGGCTCCAAAGTGAGAGAGCACCATGCGCATTTGAGGCCTAAATTAGGGATTTGCATAGGGGTGGACATAGGGGTATTCTACGCCAGTGATTCCCAAACAGCTGTTGCAAAACTCCCAGCATGCTTGGACAGTAAACGGCTGTCCAGCAATACTGGGAGTTGTTGTTTTGCAACAGCTGGAGGCGCCATTTTGAAAACAGTGGCGTACCAGACGTTTTTCATTTTTATTGGGGAGGGGAGGGGGGCTGTGTAGGGGTATGTGTATATGTAGTGTTTTTTACTTTTTATTTTATTTTGTGTTAGTGTAGTGTAGTGTTTTTAGGGTACAGTCACACGGGCGGGGGATTACAGCGAGTTTGAGCTGCCGCGCAAAATTTGCTGCATCGCAAACTTGCAGCCTGATACTCACTGTAAGCCCTCTGCCCATGTGAATGTATCCTGTACATTCACAGGGGGGGGGGGGAACCTCCAGCTGTTGCAAAACTACAACTCCCAGCATGCACAGTCTATCAGTGCATGCTGGTAGTTATAGTTTTGCAACAGCTGGAGGCACACGGGTTGGGAAACACTGAGTAAGGAAACAGACAATGTTTCCCAAACAGTGTGCCTCCAGTTGTTGCAAAACCACAACTCTCAGCATTCTCAAGCATGCTGGGAGTAGTAGTTCGGCAACATCTTTAGAGACAGATGTTGCCGAACTACAACTCCCAGCATGCTTGGAGTTGTAGTTTTGCAACATCTGGAGGACTACAGTTTGCAGACCACTAATACAGTGGTTCCCAATCTGTGCCCTTCCAGATGTTGCAAAACTACAACTCCCAGTATGCCAAAACTGTCCAGGCATGATGGGAGTGGTAGTTCTGCAACATCTGAAGGGCCAGATGTTACAGAACTACAACTCCCAGCATGCCTGGACAGTAAGGGCATGCTGAGGATGTGTAGTTTTGCAACATCTGGAAGGGCACAGTGGTCCCAAACTGTGGACCTCCAGATGTTGCAAAACTGCAACTTGCAGCATGCCCAGACGCCAAGGGCTGTCTGAGCATGCTGTGAGTTGTAGTTTACAGGGTCCCATTACAGCAATGCATGTCGCTTTACGGTGACGTGCATTGCTGTAAAGGGCCCGACCGCGGCTGAAGATCTACTCACCTGTCGCCGCCGCCGTCTCTGCCGCCGGGATCCGGGTCTTCAGGGACGAGGTAAGTACCGGGGCCGGTCCCCAGCACTCCCCCGTCCCCCGCCGCATCCTCCGGTCTTCCTCCCGTCCTCTCCGGACTTTCAGGGGCCGGGCAGGACGGGAGGAAGTAACCGCCCCCCCTCCTGCGATTGGTGGGTTAACTAACCGACAGATCGCAGGGTATAGGAGGAGGTGGCCGGCTTGCCACCTCGCTCCTAGTCTTCAGCATGGTCCTGGCTGTCTGTGACAGCCGGGATCATGTGAAATTACCGGGCGGTCGGGTCCCAGAGACCCGATCAGCCCGGTATCGCCGCAGATCGCAAGGGCGATTTCCCTTGCGATTTGCAGCGATCGCCGACATGGGGAGCCTACATGGCCCCCCTCTGCGTTTGCCCTGGATGCCTGCTGAAGGATTTCAGCAGGCATCCAGTTCCGATCTCTGCCCGGCGCGCGGCAGAGACCGGAAAACGCCAGGGCGTATGGATACGCCCTGGGTCCTTAAGGCCCAGGGTGTGAGGGCGTATCCATACGCCCTGGGTCCTTAAGAGGTTAATGATCATAAAGTGCATGAAGCCCGCCAGCCTCGTCACGGCCACCTGGATGTGGTGGGTCCCTAACATCCCTAGCATAAAATGGCGCGGTACCACGCGGCGACCACCACCGCTACGACACCAGTGCCCACGGGAGGGGGACGACCTGCTGGCCGAGCAGCCCCAAATGCCACTCGAACCAGCCCACGAGACGCCCCCTCCCACGCAGACACGGTGCCACGGCGGGAGCAGCCGCCACGCAGTACCACACCAGTGTGAACAGGGTGTAATAGTTCACTTACCATGTGCCTTCAGCCAGAGACTATGAACATACCTGAAATACACTTTTTGTGCCTAGCCTGTTAAGGTAAGACAATTTCCCATGATAAAAGCCTCTAAATAAAGCATACAGTTACAAAATAACACTGGTATGTAAGGAGAAATATCACCATACATATTACCATCATATGACCAAATCCTTTATACTTAGACCAATATTACCAATAATACCAGTATAAAAAGGAGGAGTATTATCACTATACAGTACATATCAACATCATACTGTTACTGACCAAATTCTGTATACTGAGACCAATAATACCAGTATAAAAGGAACACTTTTATTGCCATACATATTCCCATCATACTGTTACTGACCAAATCCTGTATACTGAGACGAATATTACCAATAATACCAGTATACAAATAAGAATAATACTGCCACACCATGACCACTACCATTACCACCACATAGTGACTGTATAAAAACCACTGAAAAGAAACCAATATTCCCAATACAAAGCCCATATAGTAGTGACCCTGGCTCTATACAGGCACTGCAGACTGTATAAGTGATTACAGTGCAGTTACATCTACTGACTCACAGAAAGCGTCTTCTTGGAGTAGTTCTCTTATCTTTTCTTCTCTGTCTTGCTTAGATCATCATGAATTCTTCTTCCAATCATGAGTTGTCACCGCAGGATCTGCCAAGCAACAAACATATTAGGCCCCACACTTTTTAAGCACATTCCCCACCTGTTCCCTACTCTCAGTGCCCTAGGTAATGCCCCCAGCAGGTAGGTAGAGAATCTCCACAATAAGTTAGAAGCCCCCAGTAGGTTGGTAATGCCCCCAGTACATAGGGAATGCCCCTCGTATTGCTCCCAGGCAGGTAATGCCTCTGGTAGGTAGGGTATAGGTAATGCTACCAGAAAGTAGTACCCCCAGGTAGGTTATGCCCCCAGTAGGTACCAGGTGATGCCCCCAGATAGGTTGTAGTTAATGCCCTAAAAGGTAGGTAGTAGGTAATGTCCCCAGTAGGTAGTAGGTAAGTTGCAATATAGGTAATGTTCCAGTAGCTAGTGACCCCCCAGGTAGTTACTGCCCCTTGCAGGTAATTGGTAAGGTAATGCCCATGATAAGTAGTGCTCTCAGTAGGTAGTACCACCAGTAGGTACTTTACCCAGGTAAGTAATGCTGGCAGCCCCTGTGCTTGCCTTAACCCCTTAACGACGCAGGACGTATATTTACGTCCTGCGCCGGCTCCCGCGATATGAAGCGGGATCGCGCCGCGATCCCGCATCATATCGCGTGGGTCCCGGCGCTAATCAACGGCCGGGACCCGCGGCTAATACCACACATCGCCGATCGCGGCGATGTGCGGTATTAACCCTTTAGAAGCGGCGGTCAAAGCTGAAATCGCGGCGTCCCGAACAGCTGATCGGACACCAGGAGGGCTCTTACATGCCTCCTCGGTGTCCGATCGACGAATGACTGCTCCGTGCCTGAGATCCAGGCAGGAGCTGTCAAGCACCGATAATGCTGATCACAGGCGTGTTAATACACGCCTGTGATCAGGATGAGAGATCAGTGTGTGCAATGTTATAGGTCCCTATGGGACCTATAACACTGCAAAAAAAAAGTAAAAAAAAAGTGTTAATAAAGGTCATTTAACCCCTTCCCTAATAAAAGTTTGAATCACCCCCCTTTTCCCATAAAAAAAATAAAACAGTGTAAAAATAAATAAAAATAAACATATGTGGTATCGCCGCGTGCGTAAATGTCCGAACTATAAAAATATATCATTAATTAAGCCGTACGGTCAATGGCGTACGCGCAAAAAAATTCCAAAGTCCAAAAAAGCGTATTTTGGTAACTTTTTATAACATTAAAAAATGAATAAAAAGTGATCAAAAAGTCAGATCAAAACAAAAATCATACCAATAAAAACTTCAGATCACGGCGCAAAAAATGAGTCCTCATACCGCCCCGTACGTGGAAAAATAAAAAAGTTATAGAGGTCAGAAGATGACATTTTTAAACGTATAAATTTTCCTGCATGTAGTTATGATTTTTTCCATAAGTACGACAAAATCAAACCTATATAAGTAGGGTATCATTTTAACCGTATGGACCTACAGAATAATGATAAGGTGTAATTTTTACCGAAATATGCACTGCATAGAAACGGAAGCCCCCAAAAGTTACAAAATGGCGGTTTTTTTTCGATTTTGTCGCACAATGATTTTTTTTCCGTTTCGCCGTGCATTTTTGGGTAAAATGACTAATGTCACTGCAAAGTAGAATTGGCGACGCAAAAAATAAGCCATAATATGGATTTTTAGGTGGAAAATTGAAAGGGTTATGATTTTTAAAAGGTAAGGAGGAAAAAACGAAAGTGCAAAAACGGAAAAACCCTGAGTCCTTAAGGGGTTAAAGTACCCGCAGCCCACCCTGCAGTCTAAGTGAATAGAGGTTTGGGGCTCACAGTGGTCCCTCCTTTCTGCTGTTTAAAGGAAAACTGTCAGCAAACCACCCACACTAACCAGTGGTACTGGCTGGTAGTGCACGTGATGCTGATTAACCCCTTAAGGACCGGGGGGTTTTCCGTTTTTGCATTTTCGTTTTTTGCTCCTTGCCTTTAAAAAATCATAACTCTACAATTTTGCACCTAAAAATCCATGTGATGGCTTATTTTTTGCGCCACCAATTCTACTTTGTAATGACGTCAGTCATTTTGCCCAAAAATCTACGGTGAAACGGAAAAAAAAATCATTGTGCGACAAAATTGAAAAAAAAAAAAAACATTTTTTAAATTTTGGGGGCTTCCGTTTCTACGTAGTAAATTTTTCGGTAAAAATTGCACCTTATCTTTATTCTGTAGGTCCATACATTTAAAATGATACCCTACTTATATAGGTTTGATTTTGTCATACTTCTGGAAAAAATCATAACTACATGCAGGAAAATTAATACGTTTAAAATTGTCCTCTTCTGACCCCTATAACTTTTTTATTTTTCCGTGTATGGGGCGGTATGAGGGCTCATTTTTTGTGCCGTGATCTGAAGTTTTTAATGGTACCATTTTTGCATTGATAGGACTTATTGACCTATTGCACTATTTTGGACTTTGGAATTTTTTTGCGCGCACGCCATTGACCGAGCGGTTTAATGAATGATATATTTTTATAATTCGGACATTTCCGCACGCGGTAAAACCATATTTGTTTATTTTTATTTTTATTTACACTGTGTTTTTTTTTTTATTGGAAAAGGGGGGTGATTCAAACTTTTAATAGGGGAGGAGTTAAATGATCTTTATTCACTTTTTTTTCACTTTTTTTTGCAGTGTTATAGCTCCCATAGGGACCTATAACACTGCACACACTGATCTTCATCATTGATCACTGGTTTCTCATAAGAAACCAGTGATCAACGATTCTGCACTGAGCAGTCATTCGGCGATCGGACAGCGAGGAGGCAGGTAGGGGCCCTCCCGCTGTCCTGTCAGCTGTTCGGGATGCCGCGATTAGCCGCGGCTATCCCGAACAGCCCGACTGAGCTAGCCGGCAACTTTCACTTTCACTTTTAGCCGCGCGGCTCAGCTCTGAGCGCGCGGCTAAAGGGTTAATAGCGCACGGTGCCGCGATTGGCGCTGCGCGCTATTAGAGGCGGGTCCCGGCTTCACTATGACGCCGGGCCCGCCGTGATATGACGCGGGGTTACTGTGTAACCCCGCATTATATCAGGAGAGCAGGACCAAGGACGTACCGGTACGTCCTTGGTCCTTAAGGGGTTAAAATGATGCTATCCTTGCCAGGATCCGTCCCCTTGTTCTGTTGTTATATTCCGTTTTGTTATTATGGTAGTGTGGACCAAGTGGCACGGGCAGGGTGAAAAGCTTGTGTGATAGCCTGGGGGATGTAGGGTATGCGGAGTGCTTGTTAACCCTTGCTATTCGTGACGCCAGGGTGGGGGCTCCTCAATAAAGCTTTCCCTACCGCCACCCTTCCCAAGAGCGATAGGGAGGTAGATAAGAAGAATAGATTGTCCACAACCGGAGAGTTTTCTGAAACAGCATTAACGTTTACTGAAGGTTTTCTGCAAGCTTCAATATTAATAGTCTCAGGGTATAACAACAGCTTTTGTTTGATTATTGACAAAGGTTGGGACTTTATCATTAAGAGTCTTTTGATACTATGCGTTGCTCCACTGGATTTAGGGGTTAATTGCGGTCCAGTAGTCACGCTAGCAATAGCGGGGATTTAGGTTTAACTCACGGCTTTGGTTCTGCTGAGGCCGGCAGGTGTTTGAGGCCTAGCGTGTCTTTGAAAGTTGCGTCGCACCGTCCTGTTAGTCCGGCATCCAGGAGAGCAGCAACCCAAAAGAGCGATAATTGGACGCAGCTCCCTTATATGGGCAGGGGCTGGACTACTGCTTATTGGTCCATACTGATGTCAATCATCATTACAGAGATTTGTGGGTAACACGTGACCCAAGGACCTCCTAAGGTCCTGCAACATACCATAGAGGTTACTAGCATGGTCACATGCTACAAGGTAAGTACTATACATTACTATAGAACATATATATAATTATTAAATATATACATTTATTATTATTAGAGATAAACTTTAGGAGAGGCGACTAGGGGCTGTCCCACCTGAGGAACCCTACCTGAACTACCTGACTTTGGGGACCTCTACACAAGGTACTGTATGCAATACTGTACCGGGACACCACACTTGCCTTCGGGCACTGTGACATTGGCTGGGTTAATGAATATTCATTCCCTTCCTCCCTTTCCCTCTCCACTTTCCAAACACGTCTTCTGCACATGTGCCGCTTCCTGGGCTGTACTGAAGCTGCGCTGATGCCACTTGTGGGTGTACCCAGGAAGCGGCACATGTGCAGAAGGTGTGTTTGGGAAGCGGAGAGGGAGAAGCGGAGGGAGGGGATGAATATTCATTACCCCGGCCGATGTCACAGTGCCCGAAGGCAAGCTTCTCTCCCCGTCCGTGCCACTTAGTCCTCATTACCATAATCACAAAACGTGAAGGTTAGCATCATTTTTATCAGCATCACCTGCAATACCAGCCAGTACCACTGACTTTGCTGGCAGTTTTTCCTTTAAAGGGGTATTCCGGGAATATTTTTATTTGGCTATGCTACAGGAGCTGTAAAGTTAGTGTAGTTCATAATATAGTGTCTGTATAGTGTGTGACGGTTTTCTCACAATTCTTCTGTTAATTTCACCTCACTATATTTTTTTACCAGCATACAAAATGACTGTTGTCTCGGATTTTTCCCAGCTTGCAATGCGGCCGAGACCTGACTCACTAGTCAGCTGATGACAGGGAGCCTGTCTGCTTCAAGGGGTGGAGGTATCAATCAGCCACTAATGCAACAGCTGGAGGCACACTAATTGAAAACCACAGGTATGCAGCTCATTTATGTTTCAATGGGTGGGGTGGCTGATTTGTGGGAGGGAGGAAAATGGAATTGTGGGATTTGTAGTCAAAAAAAGAAAAGTCAAACAGGAAAAACAAGTTCACAAAAAGCTTGCCACAGTATTATGGTAATCTCATGACTTAATATTAGCCCCATTTAGCCCCAAGACAAGCACAGATCCTTCCTAAGTATGCCCATTACTGTCTGCCAGGTACGTACTAAAATCACCTTATGGTGGATAACCCCTTTAAGTATGCTCTGAATATTTCTCTGAATATAAGATAAATAGAAAGACAGATAGATATGAGAGATAAATAGATAGATAGATATTTGATAGATAGATATGAGATAGATAGATATGAGATAGATATATATGAGATAGATATGAGATAGATAGATATGAGATAGATAGATAGGAGATAAATAGATGAGATAGATAGATGAGATATATAGATATGAGATAAATAGATATGACATAGATAGATATGAGATAGAAATATAGGATATAGATAGATGAGATATATAGATATGAGATAAATAGATATGACATAGATAGATATGAGATAGAAATATAGGATATAGATAGATGAGATATATAGATATGAGATATATAGATATGACATAGATAGATAGATAGATAGATAGATATGAGACAGATAGATATATATGAGATAGATAGGTCAGTGTTTCCCAACCAGTGTGCCTCCAGCTGTTGCAAAACAACAACTTTCAGCATGCCCACACAGCCAAAGGCATGCTGGGAGTTGTAGTTATGAAACAGCTGGAGGAACTCCTGTTAGAAAACACTAAGTGATAGGTAGATTGATAGATTAACAGATAGATCAGTGTTTCCCAACCTGGGTGCCTCCAGCTGTTGCCAAACTACAAGTCCCAGCATGCCCACACAGTCAGAGCTCTTATAGCTGTGACTGCAAACTGCGGCTGCTTAGTATTAAGAGCAGGCAGGGGGACGGCCCAGCCCACAGACGGTCCGGCCCACCGGGAAAATGCCCGGTGTGTGCAATGGCCAGTCCGGGCCTGGCTACTCTGCAGTATGTAGCTGCGCACAGGCACATCGCCTCATCCCCCAGAATTCCTTGCTGTCTTAAAGGGCAAGTAACTAATACGGGCAGGCCGCAGGCATCAGCTGGCCTGCCGAATGAGGTATATTTCAAATTTGCTTACCGGAGTGACAGTGCTTATTGAAAGTAGCGGCGGGCGGGGGGAGATAAAACCATTATCGGTCCCTCAGCCTGAATTGGTGGGGGGGGGGGATCCATCCTCCCCGGTTCCTACGCCCCTGGGCTGCTGATAGGCTGCATCCTGCATGTAATTCAGGGTCATCCCGCCTACTTCCCTTCCTGCCTTGCCTTCCCGCCTACCCAGCATTCCTTCCTCCATGTCCTGACATGTGGATCCGCCATTTTAGATGCCCTGGAGCCTGCACCACAGTAAATGGAATTTAATGATGTGATTTGGGTGATAGAATTGCGGCGATATTCGCATCTGTTGTGAATTGACTATTTTCTGAAATACGTAACAAATTCGGAATCATCAGTTTCAATTCGCTCTTCTTTAAAAGAGAACCCATTATGTTCAGACAATGTGTACGTCTCATGTACGTTTTGTTCCATCTGATTTTCTTGTGTCATTAAATTTATATATTTTGGTACGAAAAGGCAACGTAAAATAAGTCTGAAACATCATAATATAAGTAATGATTTTTTTAACCTGTGCACTGCTTACACAAAGAAACCAAATTGAAGAGGTAAGATCTCGAACGTTACGATTTTATTAGGTCAGTTTTTACTACATGTTTTGAATACTGGATGACATATACAGTGCTATGAAAAAGTGCTTGGCCCCTTTACCGATTTCTCTCTCTCTCTCTTTTTTTTTTTTTTTTTTTTTTTTGCATATTTGTTACACTTAAAGGAGTACTTCAGTGCAGGAACACTTATCCCCTTTCCAAAGGATATGAAAGAAGTGTCTGATCGCGGGGGTTAAACCACTTGGACCCACCGCAATCTCCAACATGGCACCCAGGTTCTCTTCAGGAAGAGAGGGTTTCAAATCCCACAAAAAGCGGCCACTGACACCCCACCTCTATGTATCTCTATGGGAGAGCCTGAGCTACCCGAATGCTGTATCTCTAACTCTCCTATAAAGATGCATGGAGGAGGCTTGTCAGCCACCACTTCATGCGGGGGTCAACATGCCGAATTACTGGGGACTGCCGGGGACCTGTGCAGAAGATCGCAAGGGTTCTCAGCAGTCGGACCCCCTACAATCAGATATTTATCCCCTATCTTTTGATAGGGATTGAGTGTTCCTGCACCTAAGTTTTCCTTTTAAGAGGTACCTAGGAGGAAAAAATTGAAATAAACCGATGAAAGAAATGTATACACATTTGTAAATTACTTTAAGGACCAGGCCCATTTTGGCCTAAAGGACCAGAGCGTTTTTTGCACATCTGGCCACTGTCACTTTATGCATTAATAACTCTGGGATGGTTTTACCTTTCATTCTGATTCCGAGATTGTTTTTTCATGACATATTCTACTTTATGTTTTTACACTCGCATGTTCCTGTAAACCCAGTTTTTGAAGTTTTTACAAGGGGTAAGAGGAGAAAAATCCTCTCAAAATTTGTAACTCAATTTCTCTCGAGTAAGGAAATACCTCATATGTGTATGTCAAGTGTTCGGCGGGCGCAGTAGAGGGCTCAGAAGGGAAGAAGCGACAATGGGATTTTGTAGAGTGAGTCCCATTTAGGAAGCCCCTATGGTGCCAGAACAGCAGAAAACCCCCCACATTGCATACTATTTTTGGAAACTACACCCCTCATGGCACGTCCAGTGAGCCTTAACACCCCACAGGTGTTTGACGACTGTGATGCGTAAAAGAAAAATAAAGTGACGATTTTTATCCCAAATTTACCCTTTTTACAAAGGGTAATGGGAGAAAATGCCCCCCAAAATTTGTTACCCCATCTCTTCTGAGTATGGAAAAACCCCATGTTAGGACGTAAAATGCTCTGCGGGCGAGAAGGAGTCAAATTTGGCTTTTGGAAAGCAAATTTTGCTGAAATAATTTTTGGGGGGCATGTCATATTTAGGAAGCCCCTATGGTGCTAGAACAGCAAAGAAAAAATAATACTATTTTGGAAACTACACCCCTCAAGGAACGTAACAAGGGGTACAGGGACCCTTAACACCACACAGGTGTTTGACGACTTTTTGTTAAAGTTGGTTGTGTAAATGGAAAAATTATTTTCACTAAAATGCTGTTTTTTACCCCAAATTTTACATTTTTTGCAAGGGGTAATAAGAGTAAATTACCCCCCAAATTTGTAACTCCATTTTTTCTGAGTATGGAAATACCCCGTGTGTGGACGTCAAGTGCTCTGCTGTGCACTACAATGCTCAGAAGAGAAGGAGTGCCATTGAGCTTTTGGAAAGAGAATTTGTTTGGAATGGAAGTAAGGGGCCATGTGCGTTTACAAAGCCCCCCGTGGTGCCAGAACAGTGGACCCCCCACATATGACCCCATTTTGGAAACTAAACCCCTCACAGAATTTAATGATGGGTGCAGTGAGTATTTACACCCCACTGGCGTTTGACAGATCTTTGGAACAGTGGGCGGTGCAAATGAAAAATTACATTTCATTTTTCTCCGGTGGGGCGTAAATGCTCACTGCACCCCTTAATACATTACATGAGGGGTGTAGTTTACAAAATGGGGTCACATGTGGGGGGGGGTTCCATTATTCTGGCACTATGGGGGCTTTTTAAACACACGTGGCCTTCAATTCCGGAACAATTTTCTTTTCAAATGCCCAATGGCGCTCCCTCTCTTCTGTGCATTGTAATTAGTCCGCAGAGCACTTTACATCCACATATGGGGTATGTTCTTACGATGAAGAAATGGGGTAAAAAAAACTTTGGTGGGGGGCGTTTTTCCTATTTTCCCTTGTCAAAATGAAAAATTTGCAGTAACACCTTTCCCATCAAACTTTAATGAAAATTTGTCAAACACCTGAGGGGTGTTAAGGCTCACTTTACCCATAGTTACATTTCGTGAGGAATGTAGTTTCCAAAATGGGGTCACATATGGGTATTTATATTTTTTTGTTTATGTTAGAACCGCTGTAAAATCAGCCACCCTTGTGCAAATCGCCAATTTAGGACTCAAATGTTCATAGTGCGCTCTCACTCCTGAGCCTTGTTGTGCATCTGCAGAGCATTTTAAGCCCACAGATTTTGGGGGTCTTTTTTTCCTTTTACCGCATGTGAAAATAAAAAGTATGGGGCAGCACCAGCATGTTACTGTCATTTTTTTTACACTAACAGGCTGGTGTAGACCCCAACTTTTCCTTTTCATAAGGGTTAAAAGGAGAAAAAGACCCATATAATTTGTAGTGCAATTTGTCCCGAGCATGGAAATACCCCACATGTGGCCCTAAACTGTTTCTTTGAAATACAATAGGGCTCCGAAGTGAGAGAGCGCCATGCACATTTGAGGACTAAATTAGGGATTGCATAGGGGTGAACATAGGGGTATTCTATGCCAGTGATTCCCAAACAGCATGCCTCCAGCTGTTGCTAAACTCCTAGCATGCCTGGTTAGTAGCTGTCTGGAAATGCTGGGAGTTGTTGTTTTGCAACAGCTGGAGGCCCAGTTTTGGAAACACTGCCGTACAATAAGATTTTTATTGGGGGGGGGGGGCAGTGTAAGGGCGTGTATATGTGGTGTTTTACCCTTTATTGTGTGTTAGTTTAGTGTTTTTAGGGTACATTCACACTGGTGGGGGTTTACGGTGAGTTTCCCGCTAAGAGTTTGCCACAGCTCAAACTTGAAGTAGGAAACTCACTGTAAACTCGCCCGTGTGAATGTACCCTATACATTCACATAGGGAGGGGGGGGCAAAAACCTCCAGCTGTTTCAAAAGAACAACTCCCAGCATGCACTGACAGACCATGCATGCCGGGAGTTGTACTTTTTCAACAGCTGGAGGCACACTGGTTGGAAAACTTTCAGTTAGGTTCTGTTACCTTACTCAGTATTTTACCAACCAGTGTGCCTCCAGCTGTTGCAAAACTACAACTCCCAGCATGTACTGATCGCCGAAGAGCATGCTGGGAGTTGTAGTCTTGCAAGATCTAGAGGGCCACAGTTTAGAGACCACTGCACAGTGACCTCCAAACTGTAGCCCTCCAGCTGTTGCAAAACTATAAATCCCAGCATGCCCACACAGCAAACAGCTGTCTGGGCATACTGGGAGTTGTAGTTTTGCAACTTCTGGAGGGCTAAAGTTTAGAGACAACTGTGTAGTGGTCTCAGACTGTAGCCCTCCAGATGTTGCAAGGCAACTCACCGGCTTCCGTAGGATCATGGGAGCCGCATCGCCGTCCTCTTCTGCTGCCGATTGCTACCTGCTGCTGCCGCCGATGGGTAAGTGGACTTCAGTGCCGGTCCTCCTCGGTTTCCCCGTTCTGCCCAGCCTATTGTGGCTGGGCAGAATGGGGAAACCGAAAGTTAACTCCCCTCTCCCGTTCTGCTATTGGTCTTCAATTCCAGACGAGCAATAGCAGGGATAGTAGGGTGGCACCCTTGCCACCTCACTCCTATCCCTTCAGGGGGATCGTGGGTGTCTTGGACAACCCTGATCCCCCTTATTTTCTAGGTCACCGGGTCAAAGTGTAAATTCACTGGCGATTTGGAGCGATCGCCGACATGGGAGGTGGGGTCTGATGACCCCCCCATGGGCATTTGCGCTGGGTGCCTGCTGATCGATTGATCGATATCACAGTCACCCCAGTCCGGTTCCAGGGAGCGAAGGCGTAGGTCCCTAAGTGGTTAAAAACCTTAATCATTCCAGTATTTATCAGCTCTCGTATACTACAGAGGAAGTTGTGTAGTTGTTTCCAGTCTGAGCACAGTGCTCTCTGCTGCCACCTCTTTCTGTGTCAGGAACTGTCCAGAGCAGGAGAAAATCCTCATAGCAAACCTATCATGCTCCAGACAGTTCCTAACATGGACAGATGTGGCAGCAGATAGCACTATGGTCAAACAGAAAAGAACTATACAACTTCCTCTGTAGTATACAGAAGCTGATAAGTACTGGAAGGGTTTTGTTTTTCATATAGAATTAATTTGGCTCCCATGCAGCGCAACTCCAGCCTGTGGCCCACTGTTTCTCCTCCTAAGTAATCGCAAAATTTGGCCAAGGATGAAATCGCTACATAGTAAAATGTAAAAATTGTGATTCTATTGCAATATATTGTGCAGCCAGAATAAAAATGAAGATTCATATATTCCTATACATTTAAAGAGTTTAGGACTACAAAGATAAACAGGAGATTTGCATTTTTTAAAAAAATGATAAGACATTTATTATAAGAACATAACAATCTGTTTTCTTCCTCCTTCTTGTTGTTATGGAGAGAGGTTGGTTCCTTTGGATCTCTTGGCTCTAGGTCTTTATCTCTAGAGTTGCCGCAGTTCTAGTTGTTCCAGTAGTAAGTTCTGGGCTGTGGCATGAAATTCCAACTCCAACATACAGATGACAGGTTCTTATAATGTTCTGCATGGTCCTCTATACTCCAAAGGCATCAATCTTAACCCTTAGGGAGATGCTGCAGGTGTTCCTGGACATGGTCAACAATAGGTGTTGCAGGTTGAAATAGTAAGTCACATATGTCAGCAGGGTGAGGACCAGCATTGACCACTCGATGATCTTGACAAAGGCTTCACTCATCTCTTTACATTCTCCAGCACACAGGTGGGTGTATACAATGACCCCACTTCCGATAATAAGAAACACACAGGCAAGGGCCATGGCAGAGCAGATGGCTCTAACATGGCAGATGACTCTTGATGTTCCGGGCACTTTGTACAGGAGGATGGATTGACACATGTTGTATGTTCCAGCACATATGAATGTAGTCATGGCGGCGATGAGATGAATCATCGGGTAGTCTTTGGTTGAAAATACTGACAAGATGACAGTCAGGACACAGGATGACCAAGCGATGACTAGTAGGGTCTTCTGGATCAAGGGCTGACGGGGTCCAAAGTCTTCACGATGGAACAAGATGAACCTATAATTCAGCCATGTCAGACCCAAAGAGGCTATGGCCATCCCTATAAACCCTAAACAGAATGGGATCCGTTCAGGAAAGAAAATCCCCGTCTCACTGATGTATACCAGTGGGGAATCAGCATGGCCTTGGATCATGGTGATGGTGTAGCTGGTGGAGATCCAGACCATACACCAGAGGGCCAGGAAGAGGGGGATGAACCCCAATCCTTTAATCTCCATAGATGAAGAAAAAAGGCACAAAAGGCAAAAACCGCAAGGGAAATGCAAACCGCTCTGTAACAATCTACAGACTGAAGGCCTGGACACTGTCAGAGCAATGTAATGCCTCCAGAATTCTATGACATCACGTGATGTCACCAAGACTCTTTCTTTGTTTCTTGGAGTTGTCATGGTTACGTATCTGCTATGAACAGAACCTGATGTGACTCCATTTTGATCATCTTTGATAATTTGACAGCAATAAAATGTATTTATTTAATTTTAGAACAATCATTAGAACAATACAACAATATTTAAGATATAATTATTTCTTATTTCCCTTATTATCTTATTTATCTAAAAGGGGGTGGATTATAGACAAATGCAATCACTCGTTCAAGTCCGTCTATTTTAACAGTCAAAATAAAAAACTGCCCTTTCCCATCTATTACTACTTCCCTCTCTTCACATTTATAAAATATGTCTGTAATTATATTTCTCACTGGAATCATCACTCAGCTTTCCTAGTAGGAAAGCTGAATGATGTTTCCTGTTGTTTCTCACAGGATTCATCAGTCAGTTTTTCTAGTAGAAAAGCTGAGTGATGATTCCTGGGAAAAATATAATTGCACCCTAGAGCCATATTTTTTTCCACCCAGCTTTCCTAGACTTCAAAACAGCAATGTTTTCCTATATATGTAGTAACACCTAAAATATAATTGTACAAATATAATTGCAGCCATAGGAAAGCTGAGTGACAAATAAAATTGCAGCCATATTTTTTTCACCCAGCTTTTCTACTTCCTAGACTTCAAAACAGCAAAGTTTGCCTACATATGTGGCAACACATATCTAGGCAAACTTTGATGTTTTGAAGTCTAGGAAAGCTGGGTGAAAATAATATGGCTTTAATTATATTTTTTTTTTTAATCAACTGGTGCCAGAAAGTTAAACAGATTTGTAAATTACTTCTATTAAAAAATCTTAATCCTTCCAGTGCGTATAAGCTGCTGAATACTGCAGCAGAAATTATTTTCTTTTTGGAACACAGAGCTCTCTGCTGATATCATGACAACAATGCTCTCTGCTGACACCTCTGTCCATTTTAGAAACTGTCCACAGTAGGAGAAAATCCCCATAGCAAACATATGCTGCTCTGGACAGTTCCTAAAATGGACTGAGATGTCAGCAGAGAGCACTGTGGTCATGATGTCAGCAGAGAGCACTGTGTTCCAAAAAGAAAATAATTTCCTCTGTATTATTCAGCAGCTAATAAGTACTGGAAGGAGTAAGATTTTTTAATAGAAGTAATTTACAAATCTGTTTAACATTCTGGCACCAGTTGATAAAAAAAAAAAAAGTTTTCCACCGTAGTACCCCTTTAATGTGCTATATGTGAGTGTATGGGAAAGTAGTTGTCTGTGCACACAATATGCAAAAAAGGACATTGTTTTTTACAGCCCTGTAAATAAGTGACATGTCGCGGATGCTAAAATTTTTCCTTTTTTTTAACATATTTTGTGCAAAACAACCACTTTTTCATAGACTTACAAAAAGCATATTAATGTTAAAAATACTGACACAACCTTTCTCCTTACACATTTTTGGATTTTGTGGACACATTTTTTTTTTAAAATAAAATATGCCTGAAATACACTTTATGGACCTAGTCTGTTAAGGTAAGACAATTTCCCTTGATAAAAACCTCTAAATAAAGCATACAGTTACAAAATAACACTGGTATATAAGGAGAAATATCACCATACATAATACCATCATATTGTAACTGACCAAATCCTGTATACTGAGACCAATATTACCAATAATACCAGTATAAAAAGGAGGAGTATTATCACTATACAGTACATATCAACATCATACTGTTACTGTCCAAATCCTGTATACTGAGACCAATATTACCAATAATATCAGTATAAAAAGGAGGAGTATTATCACTATACAGTACATAAATGTGGATATAGAGACAAAAAAAAAGACATGGTCGCACATCCACAATATGCACAAATGATCTAGCGCTTCTCAGCAATATATATAAAATAAACAGGTTTGTGTACTTTATGATCATCAAGTGCATGAAGTCCGCCAGCCTCGTCACGGCCACCTGGATGTGGTGGGTCCCTAACATCCCTAGCATAAAATGGCGTGGCACCACGCTGCGACCACAACCGCCACGACACCAGTGCCCACGGTAGGGGGATGGCTTGCTGGCCGAGCAGCCCCAAATGCCACTCGAACCAGCCCACGGGACGCCCCCCCCCCCCCCACGCAGACACGGTGCCATGGCGGGAGTAGCCGCCTCGAAGTACCACACCAGTGTGAACAGGGTGTAATAGTTCACTTACCATGTGCCTCCAGCAAGAGACTATGAATATGCCTGAAATACACTTTATGTACCTAGCCTGTTAAGGAAAGACAATTTCCCATGATAAAAACCTCAAAATAAAGCATACAGTTACAAAATAACACTGGTATATAAGGAGAAATATCACCATACATATTACCATCATATTGTTTATGACCAAATCCTGTATACTGAGACCAATGTTACCAATAATACCAGTAAAAAAAGGAGTATTATCACTATATAGTCCATATCAACATCATATTGTTGCTGACCAAATCCTTTATACTTAGACCAATATTACCAATAATACCAGTATAAAAGGAGCACTTTTATCACGAAACATATTCCCATCATACTGTTACTGACCAAATCCTGTATACTGAGACGAATATTACCAATAATACCAGTATACAAATAAGAATAATACTACTACACCATGACCACTAACATTACCACCACATAGTATCTGTATAAAAACCACTGAAAAGAAACCAATATCCCCAATACAAACCCCATATAGTAGTGACCCTGGCTCTATACAGGCACTGCAGACTGTATAAGTGATTACAGTGCAGTAACATCTACTGACTCACAGAAAGCATCTTCTTGGAGTCATTCTCTTATATTTTCTTCTCTGTCTTGCTTAGATCATCATGGATTCCTCTTCCAATCATGAGTTGTCACCGCAGAATCTGCCAAGCAACAAACATATTAGGCTCCACACTTTTTAAGCACATTCCCCACCTGTTCCCTACTCTAAGTGACCAAGGTAATGCCCCCAGCAGGTAGGTAGAGAATCTCCCCAATAAGTTAGAAGCCCCCAGTAGGTTGGTAATGCCCCCAGTACATAGGGAATGCTCCTCGTATTGCTTCCAGGCAGGTAATGCCTCTGGTAGGTAGGGTATAGTTAATGCTACCAGAAAGTAGTACCCCCAGGTAGGTTATGCCCCCAGTAGGTACCAGGTGATGCCCCCAGATAGGTTGTAGTTAATGCCCTAAAAGGTAGTAGGTTGCAAGATAGGTAATGTTCCAGTAGCTAGTGATGCCCCAGGTAGTTACTGCCCCTTGCAGGTAGTGCCCTCAGTAGGTAGTGCCCCCAGGTAGGTAATGCCCATGATAAGTAGTGCTCTCAGTAGGTAATACCACCAGTAGGTACTTTACCCAGGTAAGTAATGCTCCAAGTAGATAGTGCCCCCATAAAGTAGTGCCTGCCCCAGGCAGCCCCTGTGATTGCCTTAAAGTACCCGCAGCCCATCCTGCAGTCTAAGTGAATAGAGGTTTGGGGCTAGACTTGGGGTTAGGGGCTCACAGCGGGCCCTCCTTTCTGCTGTTTAAAGGAAAACTGTCAGCAAACCACCCGCACTAAACAGTGGTACTGGCTGGTAGTGCACGTGATGCTGATTAAAATGATGCTATCCTTGCCAGGATCCGTCCCCTTGTTCTGTTGTTATATTCCGTTTTGTTATTATGGTAGTGAGGACCATGTGGCACGGGCGGGGTGAGAAGCTTGTGTGATAGCCTGGGGGATGTAGGGTATGCGGAGTGCTTGTTAACCCTTGCTATTCGTGACGCCAGGGTGTGGGCTCCTCAATAAAGCTTTCCCTACCGCCACCTTTCCAAGAGCGATAGGGAGGTAGATAAGAAGAATAGATTGCCCACAAGAGTTTTCTGAAACAGCATTAACGTTTACTGAAGATTTTCTGCAAGCTTCAATATTACAACAGTCTCTGGGTATAACAACAGCTTTTGCTTGATGATTGACAAAGGTTGGGAATTTATCATTAAGAGTCTTTTGATACTATGCGTTGCTCCACTGGATTTAGGGATTAATTGCGATCCAGTAGTCATGCTAGCAATAGCGGGGATTTAGGTTTGAACTCACGTTTTTGGTTCCGCTGAGGCCGGCAGGTGTTTGAGGCCTAGCGTGCCTTTGAAAGTTGCGTAGCACCGTCCTGTTAGTTCGGCATCCACGAGAGCAGCAACCCAAGAGAGCGATAATTGGACGCAGCTCCCTTATATGGGCAGGGGCTGGACTACTGCTTATTGGTCCATACTGATGTCAATCATCATTACAGAGATTTGTGGGTAACACGTGACCCAAGGACCTCCTAAGGTCCTGCAACATACCATAGAGGTTACTAGCATGGTCACATGACCGAAGGTCCTGCGAGTCCAAACAAGGTAAGTACTATACATTACTATAGAACATATATATAATTATTAAATATATACAATTATCATTATTAGAGATAAACTTTAGGAAAGGCGACTAGAGGCTGTCCCACCTGAGGAACCCTACCTGAACGTAGTTACTCTGACTTTGGGGACCTCTACACAAGGTACTTGTTACGCCGAGCACGCCGGGTCCCCGCTCCTCCCCGAAGCGCTCGCAACATCCTCGCATTTGCAGCACCCCGGTCAGACCTGCTGACCGGGTGTGCTGCAATATCTCTCTCAGCCGGGATGCGATTCGCGATGCGGGAGGCGCCCGCTCGCGATGCGCATCCCGGCTCCCGTACCTGACTCGCTCCCCGTCGGTCTTGTCCCGGCGCGCGCGGCCCCGCTCCTTCGGGCGCGCGCGCGCCGGGTCTCTGCAATTTAAAGGGCCACTGCGCCACTGATTGGCGCAGCGGGCTTAATTAGTGTGTTCACCTGTGCACTCCCTATTTATACCTCACTTCCCCTGCACTCCCTCGCCGGATCTTGTTGCCATTGTGCCAGTGAAAGCGTTTCCTTGTGTGTTCCTAGCCTGTGTTCCAGACCTCCTGCCGTTGCCCCTGACTACGATCCTTGCTGCTTGCCCTGACCTTCTGCTACGTCCGACCTTGCTCTTGTCTACTCCCTTGTACCGCGCCTATCTTCAGCAGTCAGAGAGGTTGAGCCGTTGCTGGTGGATACGACCTGGTTGCTACCGCCGCTGCAAGACCATCCCGCTTTGCGGCGGGCTCTGGTGAATACCAGTAGCAACTTAGAACCGGTCCACCAGCACGGTCCACGCCAATCCCTCTCTGGCACAGAGGATCCACCTCCAGCCAGCCGAATCGTGACAGTAGATCTGGCCATGGATCCCGCTGAAGTCCCACTGCCAGTTGTCGCCGACCTCACCACGGTGGTCGCCCAGCAGTCGCAACAGATAGCGCAACAAGGCCACCAGCTGTCTCAACTGACCGTTGTTACGCCGAGCGCTCCGGGTCCCCGCTCCTCCCCGGAGCGCTCGCAGCGTTCTCTCATTCGCAGCGCCCCGGTCAGACCTGCTGACCGGGTGCGCTGCGATATTACTCCCAGCCGGGATGCGATTTGCGATGCGGGACGCGCCCGCTCGCGATGCGCATCTCGGCTCCCGAACCTGACCCGTTCCCCGTCTGTGTTGTCCCGGCGCGCGCGGCCCCGCTCCTTAGGGCGCACGCGCGCCGGGTCTCTGCCATTTAAAGGGCCGCTGCGCCACTGATTGGCGCAGCAGGCCTAATCAGTATTCTCACCTATGCACTCCCTACTTATACCTCACTTCCCCTGCACTCCCTTGCCAGATCTTGTTGCCATTGTGCCAGTGAAAGCGTTTCCTTGTGTGTTCCTAGCCTGTGTTCCAGACCTCCTGCCGTTGCCCCTGACTACGATCCTTGCTGCCTGCCCTGACCTTCTGCTACGTCCGACCTTGCTTTTGTCTACTCCCTTGTACCGCGCCTATCTTCAGCAGTCAGAGAGGTTGAGCCGTTGCTGGTGGATACGACCTGGTTGCTACCGCCGCTGCAAGACCATCCCGCTTTGCGGCGGGCTCTGGTGAATACCAGTAGCAACTTAGAACCGGTCCACCAGCACGGTCCACGCCAATCCCTCTCTGGCACAGAGGATCCACCTCCAGCCAGCCGAATCGTGACAGTAGATCCGGCCATGGATCCCGCTGAAGTCCCACTGCCAGTTGTCACCGACCTCACCACGGTAGTCGCCCAGCAGTCGCAACAGATAGCGCAACAAGGTCACCAGCTGTCTCAACTGACCGTGATGCTACAGCAGCTATTACCACAGCTCCAGCAACAATCTCCTCCGCCAGCTCCTGCACCTCCTCCGCAGCGAGTGGCCGCTTCCGGCTTACGATTATCCTTGCCGGATAAATTTGATGGGGACTCTAAGTTTTGCCGTGGCTTTCTTTCGCAATGTTCCCTGCACTTGGAGATGATGTCGGACCAGTTTCCAACTGAAAGGTCTAAGGTGGCTTTCGTAGTCAGCCTTCTGTCTGGGAAAGCTCTGTCATGGGCCACACCGCTCTGGGACCGCAATGACCCTGTCACTGCCTCTGTACACTCCTTCTTCACGGAGATCCGAAGTGTCTTTGAGGAACCTGCCCGAGCCTCTTCTGCTGAGACTGCCCTGCTGAACCTGGTCCAGGGTAATTCTTCTGTTGGCGAGTACGCCATCCAATTCCGTATTCTTGCCTCCGAATTATCCTGGAATAATGAGGCCCTCTGCGCGGCCTTTAAAAAAGGCCTATCCAGCAACATTAAAGATGTGCTGGCCGCACGAGAAATTCCTGTTAACCTGCATGAACTTATTCATCTTGCCACCCGCATTGACATGCGTTTTTCCGAAAGGCGTCTGGAGCTCCGCCAGGATATGGACTTTGTTCGCACGAGGCGGTTTCTCTCCCCGGCTCCTCTCTCCTCTGGTCCTCTGCAATCCGTTCCTGTGCCTACCGCCGTGGAGGCTATGCAAGTTGACCGGTCTCGCTTGACACCTCAAGAGAGGACACAACGCCGCATGGAGAACCTATGCCTGTACTGTGCCGGTACCGAACACTTCTTGAAAGATTGTCCTATCCGTCCTCCCCGCCTGGAAAGACGTATGCTGACTCCGCACAAAGATGAGACAGTTCTTGATGTCTACTCTGCTTCTCCACTGTGCCTGTGCGGATATCTTCCTCTACCTTCTCCTTCTCTGCTACGGCCTTCTTGGATTCCGAATCTGCAGGAAATTTTATTTTGGCCTCTCTCATCAACAGGTTCAACATCCCGGTGACCAGTCTCGCCAGACCCCTCTACATCAATTCTGTTAACAATGAAAGATTGGACTGTACCGTGCGTTACCGCACGGAACCTCTCCTAATGTGCATCGGACCTCATCACGAAAAAATTGAATTTTTGGTCCTCTCCAACTGCACTTCTGAAATTCTTCTTGGATTACCGTGGCTTCAACGCCATTCCCCAACCCTTGATTGGTCCACAGGAGAAATCAAGAACTGGGGTACTTCTTGTCACAAGGACTGTCTTAAATCGGTTCCCAGTACTCCTTGCCGTGACCCTGTGGTTCCCCCTGTATTCGGTCTTCCTAAGGCTTATATGGACTATTCTGACGTTTTTTGCAAAAAGCAAGCTGAGACTTTGCCTCCTCACAGGCCTTATGACTGTCCTATTGACCTCCTCCCGGGTACTACCCCACCCCGGGGCAGAATCTATCCTCTGTCTGCTCCTGAGACTCTTGCCATGTCGGAGTACATCCAGGAGAATTTAAAAAAGGGGTTTATCCGCAAGTCCTCCTCTCCTGCCGGAGCTGGGTTTTTTTTGTGTCCAAAAAAGATGGCTCCCTACGTCCTTGTATTGATTACCGCGGACTTAATAAAATCACGGTAAAAAAACGCTACCCCTTACCTCTTATCTCGGAACTCTTTGATCGCTTACAAGGTGCCCACATCTTTACCAAACTGGACTTAAGAGGTGCTTATAATCTCATCCGCATCAGGGAGGGGGACGAATGGAAGACCGCATTTAACACCAGAGATGGACACTTTGAGTATCTGGTCATGCCCTTTGGCCTATGCAACGCCCCTGCCGTCTTCCAAGACTTTGTTAATGAAATTTTTCGTGATCTCCTATATTCCTGTGTTGTGGTTTATCTGGACGATATTCAGATTTTTTCTGCCAACTTAGAAGAACACCGCCAGCATGTCCGCATGGTTCTTCAGAGACTTTGTGACAATCAACTTTATGCCAAAATGGAGAAATGTCTCTTTGAATGTCAATCTCTTCCTTTCCTAGGATACTTGGTCTCTGGCCAGGGACTACAAATGGACCCAGATAAACTCTCTGCTGTCTTAGATTGGCCACGCCCCTCCGGACTCCGTGCTATCCAACATTTTTTGGGGTTCGCCAATTATTACAGACAGTTTATTCCACACTTTTCCACTATTGTGGCTCCTATCGTGGCTTTAACCAAGAAAGATGCCAATCCCAAGTCCTGGTCCCCCCAAGCGGAAGACGCATTTAAACATCTCAAGTCTGCCTTTTCTTCCGCTCCCGTGCTCTCCAGACCTGACCCATCTAAACCCTTCCTATTGGAGGTAGATGCCTCCTCAGTGGGAGCTGGAGCTGTCCTTCTACAAAAAAATTCTTCCGGGCATGCTGTGACTTGTGGTTTTTTTTCTAGGACCTTCTCCCCGGCGGAGAGAAACTATTCCATCGGGGATCGAGAACTACTGGCCATTAAATTGGCGCATGAGGAATGGAGGCACCTGCTGGAGGGATCAAAATTTCCAGTTATCATATACACTGATCACAAGAATCTCTCCTATCTCCAGTCTGCCCAACGACTGAACCCTCGCCAGGCTAGGTGGTCGTTGTTCTTTGCCCGTTTTAACTTTGAAATCCATTTTCGCCCTGCTGACAAGAACATTAGGGCCGATGCCCTCTCTCGTTCTTCTGATGCCTCTGAAGTAGAGGTCTCTCCGCAACACATCATTCCTCCGGACTGTCTGATCTCCACTTCTCCAGCTTCCATCAGGCAAACTCCTCCAGGGAAGACCTTCGTTTCTCCACGCCAGCGTCTCGGGATTCTCAAATGGGGACACTCCTCCCACCTCGCAGGCCATGTGGGCATCAAAAAATCCTTGCAACTCATCTCTCGATATTATTGGTGGCCGACTCTGGAGACTGATGTTATTGATTTCGTGCGGGCCTGTACTGTCTGTGCCCGGGATAAGACTCCTCGCCAGAAGCCTGCTGGTCTCCTTCATCCTCTGCCTGTTCCTGAACAGCCTTGGTCACAGATTGGTATGGACTTTATTACGGACTTGCCCTCATCCCGTGGCAACACAGTTGTTTGGGTGGTCGTTGATCGATTTTCCAAGATGGCACATTTTATTCCTCTTCCTGGTCTTCCTTCAGCGCCTCAGTTGGCAAAGCAATTTTTTGTACACATTTTTCGCCTTCACGGTTTGCCCACGCATATCGTCTCAGATAGAGGCGTCCAATTCGTGTCTAAATTCTGGAGGGCCCTCTGTAAACAGCTCAAGATCAAATTAAACTTCTCTTCTTCTTATCATCCCCAATCCAATGGGCAAGTAGAAAGAGTTAATCAGGTCCTGGGTGACTATTTACGGCATTTTGTTTCCTCCCGCCAGGATGACTGGGCAGATCTTCTACCATGGGCCGAATTCTCATACAACTTCAGAGTCTACGAATCTTCTGCTAAATCCCCATTTTTCGTGGTGTACGGCCGTCACCCTCTTCCTCCCCTCCCTACTCCCTTGCCCTCTGGTTTGCCCGCTGTGGATTAAGTGACTCGTGATCTTTCCACCATATGGAAAGAGACCCAAAATTCTCTTTTACAGGCTTCATCTCGGATGAAAAGATTTGCTGATAAAAAAAGAAGAACTCCCCCCATTTTTGCTCCCGGAGACAAGGTATGGCTCTCCGCTAAATATGTCCGCTTTCGTGTCCCCAGTTATAAACTGGGACCACGCTATCTTGGTCCTTTCAAAATCAAGTGCCAGATCAACCCTGTCTCTTACAAACTCCTTCTTCCTCCTTCTCTCCTTATTCCCAATGCCTTCCATGTCTCTCTCCTTAAACCACTGATCCTTAACCGCTTCTCTCCCAAAGTTGTTTCTCCCACTCCAGTTTCCGAATCTTCTGACGTCTTTTCTGTGAAGGAGATTCTAGCATCCAAGACGGTCAGAGGTAAAAGATTCTTCTTGGTCGACTGGGAGAATTGCGGCCCTGAGGAGAGATCCTGGGAACATGAGGACAACATCCTGGACAAAAGTCTTATCCTCAGGTTCTCAGGCTCCAAAAAGAGGGGGAGACCCAAGGGGGGGGGGTACTGTTACGCCGAGCGCTCCGGGTCCCCGCTCCTCCCCGGAGCGCTCGCAGCGTTCTCTCATTCGCAGCGCCCCGGTCAGACCTGCCGACAGGTTGCGCTGCGATATTACTCCCAGCCGGGATGCGATTCGCGATGCGGGACGCGCCCGCTCGCGATGCGCATCTCGGCTCCCGTACCTGACCCGTTCCCCGTCTGTGTTGTCCCGGCGCGCGCGGCCCCGCTCCTTAGGGCGCACGCGCGCCGGGTCTCTGCCATTTAAAGGGCTGCTGCGCCACTGATTGGCGCAGCAGGCCTAATCAGTATTCTCACCTGTGCACTCCCTACGTATACCTCACTTCCCCTGCACTCCCTCGCCGGATCTTGTTGCCATTGTGCCAGTGAAAGCGTTTCCTTGTGTGTTCCTAGCCTGTGTTCCAGACCTCCTGCCGTTGCCCCTGACTACGATCCTTGCTGCCTGCCCTGACCTTCTGCTACGTCCG
Source organism: Hyla sarda (assembly GCF_029499605.1). Classification (NCBI taxonomy): domain Eukaryota; kingdom Metazoa; phylum Chordata; class Amphibia; order Anura; family Hylidae; genus Hyla; species Hyla sarda. The sequence continues at coordinate 263,813 of NW_026608884.1, read as the reverse complement.
ACCTTGCTCTTGTCTACTCCCTTGTACCGCGCCTATCTTCAGCAGTCAGAGAGGTTGAGCCGTTGCTGGTGGATACGACCTGGTTGCTACCGCCGCTGCAAGACCATCCCGCTTTGCGGCGGGCTCTGGTGAATACCAGTAGCAACTTAGAACCGGTCCACCAGCACGGTCCACGCCAATCCCTCTCTGGCACAGAGGATCCACCTCCAGCCAGCCGAATCGTGACAACCGTGATGCTACAGCAGCTATTACCACAACTCCAGCAACAATCTCCTCCGCCAGCTCCTGCACCTCCTCCGCAGCGAGTGGCCGCTTCCGGCCTACGATTATCCTTGCCGGATAAATTTGATGGGGACTCTAAGTTTTGCCTTCTTTCGCAATGTTCCCTGCACTTGGAGATGATGTCGGACCAGTTTCCTACTGAAAGGTCTAAGGTGGCTTTCGTAGTCAGCCTTCTGTCTGGGAAAGCTCTGTCATGGGCCACACCGCTCTGGGACCGCAATGACCCTGTCACTGCCTCTGTACACTCCTTCTTCACGGAGATTCGAAGTGTCTTTGAGGAACCTGCCCGAGCCTCTTCTGCTGAGACTGCCCTGCTGAACCTGGTCCAGGGTAATTCTTCTGTTGGCGAGTACGCCATCCAATTCCGTACTCTTGCCTCCGAATTATCCTGGAATAATGAGGCCCTCTGCGCGACCTTTAAAAAAGGCCTATCCAGCAACATTAAAGATGTGCTGGCCGCACGAGAAATTCCTGCTAACCTGCATGAACTTATTCATCTTGCCACCCGCATTGACATGCGTTTTTCCGAAAGGCGTCTGGAGCTCCGCCAGGATATGGACTTTGTTCGCACGAGGCGGTTTCTCTCCCCGGCTCCTCTCTCCTCTGGTTCTCTGCAATCTGTTCCTGTGCCTCCCGCCGTGGAGGCTGTGCAAGTTGACCGGTCTCGCTTGACACCTCAAGAGAGGACACGACGCCGCATGGAGAATCTGTGCCTGTACTGTGCCGGTACCGAACACTTCTTGAAGGATTGTCCTATCCGTCCTCCCCGCCTGGAAAGACGTACGCTGACTCCGCACAAAGGTGAGACAGTTCTTGATGTCAACTCTGCTTCTCCACGCCTTACTGTGCCTGTGCGGATATCTTCCTCTACCTTCTCCTTCTCTGCTATGGCCTTCTTGGATTCCAGATCTGCAGGAAATTTTATTTTGGCCTCTCTCATCAACAGGTTCAACATCCCGGTGACCAGTCTCGCCAGACCCCTCTACATCAATTGTGTTAACAATGAAAGATTGGACTGTACCGTGCGTTACCGCACGGAACCTCTCCTAATGTGCATCGGACCTCATCACGAAAAAATTGAATTTTTGGTCCTCTCCAACTGCACTTCTGAAATTCTTCTTGGATTACCGTGGCTTCAACGCCATTCCCCAACCCTTGATTGGTCCACAGGAGAAATCAAGAACTGGGGTACTTCTTGTCTCAAGGATTGTCTTAAACCGGTTCCCAGTACTCCCTGCCGTGACCCTGTGGTTCCCCCTGTATCCGGTCTTCCTAAGGCTTATATGGACTATGCTGACGTCTTTTGCAAAAAGCAAGCTGAGACTTTACCTCCTCACAGGCCTTATGACTGTCCTATTGACCTCCTCCCGGGTACTACTCCACCCCGGGGCAGAATCTATCCTCTGTCTGCTCCAGAGACTCTTGCCATGTCAGAGTACATCCAGGAAAATTTAAAAAAGGGGTTTATCCGCAAATCCTCCTCTCCTGCCGGAGCTGGATTTTTTTTTGTGTCCAAAAAAGATGGCTCCCTACGTCCTTGCATTGATTACCGCGGACTTAATAAAATCATGGTAAAAAACCGCTACCCCTTACCTCTTATCTCGGAACTCTTTGATCGCCTACAAGGTGCCCACATCTTTACCAAACTGGACTTAAGAGGGGCTTATAATCTCATCCGCATCAGGGAGGGGGACGAATGGAAGACTGCATTTAACATCAGAGATGGACACTTTGAGTATCTGGTCATGCCCTTTGGCCTGTGCAACGCCCCTGCCATCTTCCAAGACTTTGTTAATGAAATTTTTTGTGATCTCTTATATTCCTGTCTTGTGGTTTATCTGGACGATATTCTGATTTTTTTCTGCCAACTTAGAAGAACACCGCCAGCATGTCCGCATGGTTCTTCAGAGACTTCGGGACAATCAACTTTATGCCAAAATGGAGAAATGTCTCTTTGAATGTCAATCTCTTCCTTTCCTAGGATACTTGGTCTCTGGCCAGGGACTACAAATGGACCCAGATAAACTCTCTGCCGTCTTAGATTGGCCACGCCCCTCCGGACTCCGTGCTATCCAACGTTTTTTGGGGTTCGCCAATTATTACAGACAATTTATTCCACACTTTTCCACTATTGTGGCTCCTATCGTGGCTTTAACCAAGAAAAATGCCAATCCCAAGTCCTGGTCTCCCCAAGCGGAAGACGCATTTAAACATCTCAAGTCTGCCTTTTCTTCTGCTCCCGTGCTCTCCAGACCTGACCCATCTAAACCCTTCCTATTGGAGGTAGATGCCTCCTCAGTGGGAGCTGGAGCTGTCCTTCTACAAAAAAAATCTTCCGGGCATGCTGTTACTTATGGTTTTTTTTCTAGGACCTTCTCTCCGGCGGAGAGAAACTACTCCCTCGGGGATCGAGAACTACTGGCCATTAAATTGGCGCTTGAGGAATGGAGACATCTGCTGGAGGGATCAAAATTTCCAGTTATCATATACACTGATCACAAGAATCTCTCCTATCTCCAGTCTGCCCAACGACTGAACCCTCGCCAGGCCAGGTGGTCGTTGTTCTTTGCCCGTTTTAACTTTGAAATTCATTTTCGCCCTGCCGACAAGAACATTAGGGCCGATGCCCTCTCTCGTTCTTCGGACGCCTCTGAAGTAGAGGTCTCTCCGCAACACATCATTCCTCCTGACTGTCTGATCTCCACTTCTCCAGCCTCCATCAGGCAAACTCCTCCAGGGAAGACCTTCGTTTCTCCATGCCAGCGTCTCGGGATTCTCAAATGGGGACACTCCTCCCACCTCGCAGGCCATGCGGGCATCAAAAAATCCTTGCAACTCATCTCTCGTTTTTATTGGTGGCCGACTCTGGAGACGGATGTTGTTGATTTTGTGCGGGCCTGTACTGTCTGTGCCCGGGATAAGACTCCTCGCCAGAAGCCTGCTGGCCTCCTTCATCCTCTGCCTGTCCCCGAACAGCCTTGGTCACTGATTGGTATGGACTTTATTACAGACTTGCCCTCATCCCGTGGCAACACAGTTGTTTGGGTGGTCGTTGATCGATTTTCCAAGATGGCACATTTTATTCCTCTTCCTGGTCTTCCTTCAGCGCCTCAGTTGGCAAAGCAATTTTTTGTACACATTTTTCGCCTTCACGGTTTGCCCACGCATATCGTCTCGGATAGAGGCGTCCAATTCGTGTCTAAATTCTGGAGGGCCCTCTGTAAACAGCTCAAGATTAAATTAAACTTCTCTTCTTCTTATCATCCCCAATCCAATGGGCAAGTAGAAAGAATTAATCAGGTCCTGGGTGACTATTTACGGCATTTTGTTTCCTCCCGCCAGGATGACTGGGCAGATCTTCTACCATGGGCCGAATTCTCATACAACTTCAGAGTTTCCGAATCTTCTGCTAAGTCCCCATTTTTCGTGGTGTACGGCCGTCACCCTCTTCCCCCCCTCCCTACTCCCTTGCCCTCTGGTTTGCCCGCTGTGGATGAAGTGACTCGTGATCTTTCCACCATATGGAAAGAGACCCAAAATTCTCTTTTACAGGCTTCATCCCGGATGAAAAGATTTGCCGATAAGAAAAGAAGAACTCCCCCCATTTTTGCTCCCGGAGACAAGGTATGGCTCTCCGCTAAATATGTCCGCTTTCGTGTCCCCAGTTACAAACTGGGACCACGCTATCTTGGTCCTTTCAAAGTCTTGTGCCAGATTAACCCTGTCTCTTACAAACTCCTTCTTCCTCCTTCTCTTCGTATTCCCAATGCCTTCCATGTCTCTCTCCTTAAACCAGTCATCATTAACCGCTTCTCTCCCAAACTTGTTTCTCCCACTCCTGTTTCCGGTTCTTCTGACGTCTTCTCCGTGAAGGAGATTCTGGCCTCCAAGACGGTCAGAGGAAAAAAAAAATTTTTGGTGGATTGGGAAGGCTGTGGCCCAGAAGAGAGATCCTGGGAACCTGAGGACAACATCTTAGACAAAAGTCTTATCCTCAGGTTCTCAGGCTCCAAGAAGAGGGGGAGACCCAAGGGGGGGGTACTGTTACGCCGAGCGCTCCGGGTCCCCGCTCCTCCCCGGAGCCCTCGCAACATCCTCGCATTTGCAGCGCCCTGGTCAGACCTGCTGACCGGGTGCGCTGCAATATCTCTCTCAGCCGGGATGCGATTCGCGATGCGGGAGGCGCCCGCTCGCGATGCGCATCCCGGCTCCCGTACCTGACTCGCTCCCCGTCGGTCTTGTCCCGGCGCGCGCGGTCCCGCTCCTTAGGGCGCGCGCGCCGGGTCTCTGCAATTTAAAGGGCCACTGCGCCACTGATTGGCGCAGCAGGCTTAATTAGTGTGTTCACCTGTGCACTCCCTATTTATACCTCACTTCCCCTGCACTCCCTCGCCGGATCTTGTTGCCATTGTGCCAGTGAAAGCGTTTCCTTGTGTGTTCCTAGCCTGTGTTCCAGACCTCCTGCCGTTGCCCCTGACTACGATCCTTGCTGCCTGCCCTGACCTTCTGCTACGTCCGACCTTGCTCTTGTCTACTCCCTTGTACCGCGCCTATCTTCAGCAGTCAGAGAGGTTGAGCCGTTGCTGGTGGATACGACCTGGTTGCTACCGCCGCTGCAAGACCATCCCGCTTTGCGGCGGGCTCTGGTGAATACCAGTAGCAACTTAGAACCGGTCCACCAGCACGGTCCACGCCAATCCCTCTCTGGCACAGAGGATCCACCTCCAGCCAGCCGAATCGTGACAGTATTGTATGCAATTCTGTACCGGGACACCACACTTGCCTTCGGGCACTGTGACATTGGCTGGGCTAATGAATATTCATTTCCTCCCTCCCTTTCCCTCTCCACTTTCCAAATACGTCTTCTGCACATGTGCCGCTTCCTGGGCTGTACTGAAGCTGCGCTGAGGCCACTTCCGGGTGTACCCAGGAAGCGGCACATGTGCAGAAGATGTTTTTGGGAAGCGGAGAGGGAGAAGCGGAGGGAGGGGATGAATATTCATTAGCCCGGCCGATGTCACAGTGCCCGAAGGCAAGCTTCTCACCCCGCCCGTGCCACTTGGTCCTCATTACCATAATCACAAAACGTGAAGGTTAGCATCATTTTAATCAGCATCACATGCACTACCAGCCAGTGCCACTGGTTAGTGTGGCTGACTTTGCTGACAGTTTTACCTTTAAAGGGGTATTCCGGGAATATTTTTTATTTGGCTATGCTACAGGAGCTGTAAAGTTAGTGTAGTTCATAATATAGTGTCTGTATAGTGTGTGACGGTTTTCTCACAATTCTTCTGTGAATTTCACCTCACTATATTTTTTTACCAGCATACAAAATGACTGTTGTCTCTGATTTTTCCCAGCTTGCAATGCGGCCGAGACCTGACTCACTAGTCAGCTGATGACAGGGTGTCTGTCTGCATCAATGGGTGGAGGGATCAATAAGCCACTAATGCAACAGCTGGAGGCACGCTGAATGAAAACCACAGGTCTGCAGCTCATTTATGTTTCAATGGGTGGGGTGGCTGATTTGTGGGAGGGAGGGAAATGGAATTGTGGGATTTGTAGTCAAAAAAAGAAAAGTCAAACAGGAAAAACAAGTTCACAAAATGCTTGCCACAGTATTATGGTAATCACATGACTTAACATTAGCCCCATTTAGCCCCAAGACAAGCGCAGATCCTTCCTAAGTATGTCCATTACTGTCTGCCAGGTACGTACTAAAATCACCTTATGGTGGATAACCCCTTTTAGTATGCTATGGGTAAATGAAAAAAAAATGGCGGTCCCCCTCTCAGAAAAGTCCCTGAATATAAGATAAATAGAAAGACAGATAGACATGAGAGATAAATAGATAGATATTAGATAGATTGATAGATAGATAGATAGATATGAGATAAATAGATAGATAGGAGATAGATAGATAGGAGATAGATAGATGAGATAGATAGATGAGATATATAGATATGAGATAGATAGATAGATAGATAGATATGAGATAGATAGATAGATATGAGATAGATAGATAGATAGATATGAGATAGATAGATAGATAGATAGATATGAGATAGATAGATAGATAGATAGATAGATATGAGATAGATAGAGAGGTCAGTGTTTCCCAACCAGTGTGCCTCCAGCTGTTGCAAAACAATAACTTTCAGCATGCCCACACAGCCAAAGGCATGCTGGGAGTTGTAGTTATGAAACAGCTGGAGGAACTCCTGTTAGAAAACACTAAGTGATAGATAGATTGATAGATTAACAGATAGATCAGTGTTTCCCAACCTGGATGCCTCCAGCTGTTGCCAAACTACAAGTCCCAGCATGCCCACACAGTCAGAGCTCTTATAGCTGTGACTGCAAACTGCGGCTGCTTAGTATTAAGAGCAGGCAGGGGGACGGCCCAGCCCACAGACGGTCCGTCCCACCGGGAAAATGCCCGGTGTGCGCAATGGCCAGTCCTGGCCTGGCTACGCTGCAGTACGTAGCTGCGCACAGGCACGTCACCTCATCCCCCAGAATTCCTTGCTGTCTTAAAGGGCAAGTAACTAATACAGGAAGGCCGCAGGCATCAGCTGGCCTGCCGAATGAGGTATATTTCAAATTTTCTTACCGGAGTGACAGTGCTTATTGAAAGTAGCGGCGGGCGGGGGGAGATAAAACCATTATCGGTCCCTCAGCCTGAATTGGTGGGGGGAAATTCATCCTCCCTGGTTCCTACGCCCCTGGGCTGCTGATAGGCTGCATCCTGCATGTAATTCAGGGTCATCCCGCCTACTTCCCTTCCTGCCTTGCCTTCCCGCCTACCCAGCATTCCTTCCTCCATGTACTGACATGTGGATCCGCCATTTTAGATGCCCTGGAGCCTGCACCACAGTAAATGGAATTTAATGATGTGATTTGGGTGATAGAATTGTGGCGATATTCCCATCTGTTGCGAATCGACTATTTTCTGAAATTCGTAACAAATTCGGGTTCATCAGTTTCGATTCGCTCTTCTCTACTGAACAGCTTGCTCTTTCTGAGTGTTGCTGTGTAAGAGGGGGCGTGAAAGAGGAGTTTCAAAAACTGTGATTATCTGTTGTGCGGAGTGAATCTGTGGAGTGGGTGCGACTGCCTATAGCCCACATTCATATTTTGGGTAAGTTTTTCTCTTTTGCACATAGTGGGATAACTGTTAGAGTTTAAACACCCTTCATTTTTTTTTTTTTTTCTCTGTTCCACCTCTAGGGGGAGGAGGAGTAGATTGGGCACAGGTGTATAAATCTTAGCTTGGGACTCTTATTGAGAGCTTGCTCTTTCTGAGTGTTGCTGTGTAAGAGGGGGCGTGAAAGAGGAGTTTCAAAAACTGTGATTATCTGTTGTGCGGAGTGAATCTGTGGAGTGGGTGCGACTGCCTATAGCCCACATTCATATTTTGGGTAAGTTTTTCTCTTTTGCACATAGTGGGATAACTGTTAGAGTTTAAACACCCTTCATTTTTTTTTTTTTTTTTTCTCTGTTCCACCTCTAGGGGGAGGAGGAGTAGATTGGGCACAGGTGTATAAATCTTAGCTTGGGACTCTTATTGAGAGCTTGCTCTTTCTGAGTGTTGCTGTGTAAGAGGGGGCGTGAAAGAGGAGTTTCAAAAACTGGAGTTTGAAAGCAGGAGGTTGAGATCGCTGTGAGTTTTAATTTTTGAACCCACAAGGTCTACAAAAAATTTTAAGTGTAATTTTGACTGTCTGTTTTTTCCTATACATTTGTGAAATCCCCATAATTAGATGACCTCCATGTTGGAAAACGCAGTCCAATGTACATCCTGTTCAATGTATGCAATCCTTGAACAACAGTTTGAGGGTGCATATTGTTGTGCGAGATGTGTGCTAGTTGTCCGTTTGGAAGCCCAGATCCTGCATCTAGAGGGGCGACTGGCAACAATGAGAAGCATTAACAACATGGAGAGGAGTCTCGTGCTCACTGAGCAGGCACTCTCGGGAATAGAGGTGGGGGAGGACAGTGGGACGGAGTTGCAGGACAGTCAGGCAGTTAGCTGGGTTACAGTTAGAAAGAGGGGTAGGGGAAAAAGTGTCAGGGAGGCTAGTCCTGAACTGGCACACCCCAACAAGTTTGCCCGCTTGGCAGATGAGGGGGATGCCATTACAGAGCTAGCAGAACTGCAGCAGGATACCGCCTCTGACCGCCAGGGGGGTGTCTGCTCCAGTAAGGAGGGAGGGAGGAGTACAGGGCAGGCCAGACAGGTACTAGTGGTGGGGGACTCAATTATTAGGGGGACAGACAGGGCAATCTGTCACAAAGACCGGGATCGCCGAACAGTGTGTTGTCTGCCTGGCGCACGAGTTTGGCACATCGCGGATCGGGTTGACAGGTTGTTGGGCGGGGCTGGAGAGGACCCAGCAGTCATGGTACATATTGGCACCAATGACAAAGTAAGAGGTAGGTGGAGTGTCCTTAAAAATGATTTCAGGGACTTAGGCCGCAAGCTTAAGGCAAGGACCTCCAAGGTAGTCTTTTCTGAAATACTACCAGTACCACGAGCCGCACCAGAGAGGCAGCGGGAGATCAGGGAGGTAAACAAGTGGCTCAGAAGCTGGTGTAGGAAGGAAGGGTTTGGGTTCATGGAGAACTGGGCTGACTTCGCTGTCGGTTACCGGCTCTACCGTAGGGACGGGCTGCACCTCAATGGGGAGGGTGCAGCTTTGCTTGGGGAGAAGATGGCTAGAAGGGTGGAGGAGTGTTTAAACTAGGGACTTGGGGGGAAGGAACCTACAGCAAAGAGGGGGAAGATAGTGTAGATAGAGAGGTGGGAATTATAAATGTACCAGGGGGTGGAGCGGAGGGAGGGGTTAGAATAGTTAATAGGAATAAGCTTCATAGGAAAGTAAAACTTACACCCTTGAATCCCATTAACCCCAATAACATAAAGGATGGAAATGTAAAGTGTATGTTCACAAATGCCAGAAGCCTAGCAAATAAAATGGGGGAGCTTGAGGCCTTGATACTGGAGGAACATATTGATATAGTTGGGGTCACTGAGACATGGCTGGACTCCTCGCATGACTGGGCTGTCAATCTGCAGGGGTTTACATTGTTTCGCAAGGATAGAATGAACAGAAAAGGTGGTGGAGTCTGTCTGTATGTAAGAAGTGGTATGAAAGTCAGTGTGAACGATGCCATAGTGTGTGATGATTCTGAGGAGGTGGAATCACTGTGGGTAGAATTACAAAAGGAGGGAAATACTGAAAAAATAATATTTGGTGTAATCTACAGACCCCCTAATATTACTGAAGAGATAGAAGGTCGGCTGTATAAACAAATAGAGAGGGCCGCCCGGGCAGGTACAGTGGTAATAATGGGAGATTTTAACTATCCAGATATAGATTGGGGTCCGGGGTTGGCTAAAACTACAAAGGGGCGACAATTCCTAAATTTATTGCAGGATAATTTTATGGGCCAGTTTGTGGAGGACCCAACAAGAAGTGATGCCTTGTTGGATCTGATCATTTCCAACAACGCAGAGCTGGTTGGTAATGTAACTGTGTGGGAAAACCTTGGTAATAGCGACCACAATATAGTTACTTTTGACTTAAAATGTAGAAAACAAAGACAGGCGGGGAAGGCAAAAACATATAACTTTAAAAAGGCAAATTTCCCTGGGCTGAGGGCTGCACTACAGGACATAGACTGGGGGGGGGTGTTCTCAAATACTGATACAGAAGGTAAATGGGACATCTTTAAATCAACTCTAAATAACTATACAGCTAAATATATACCAAAGGGGAACAAATATAAACGATTAAAACTAAATCCTACATGGCTGACACATGATGTTAAAAGAGCAATAAACAACAAAAAAATAGCCTTCAAAAAATACAAATCTGAGGGGTCAGCGATAACATTTAAACAGTACAAGGAGCTTTATAAAATCTGTAAAAATGTAATAAAAACAGCAAAAATTCAAAATGAGAGACAGGTGGCCAAAGAAAGCAAAACTAATCCTAAATATTTTTTTAGATATATAAATGCAAAAAAACCAAGGACAGAGCATGTAGGACCCCTTAATAATGATAATGGGGAGGTTGTCACAGGCGATCAAGAGAAGGCGGAGCTACTGAATGGGTTCTTTAGTTCTGTATACACTATGGAAGAAGGAGCTGACATTGGCCAGGTCAGTGCTGGTAACACATCATGTAATGTACTGAACTGGCTTAATGTAGAGATGGTACAAGGTAAGTTAAGTGATATAAATGTAAGCAAATCCCCAGGGCCGGATGGACTACACCCAAGAGTTCTTAGAGAGGTAAGTTCAGTAATATCTGTACCCCTGTTCATGATATTTAGAGATTCTCTGGTGTCTGGTATTGTGCCAAGGGACTGGCGCAAGGCGAATGTGGTGCCAATCTTCAAAAAGGGCTCTAGGTCTTCCCCAGATAACTATAGACCGGTAAGTTTAACGTGCATTGTGGGTAAATTGTTTGAAGGACTTATAAGGGATTACATACAGGAATACATAGGGGATAATTGTATTATAAGTGATAGCCAGCATGGGTTTACTAAGGATAGAAGTTGTCAAACCAATCTAATTTGCTTTTATGAAGAGGTGAGTAGAAGCCTTGACAGAGGAATGGCTGTGGATATAGAGGGGGGCTGTGTATATAGAAGGGGGCTCTGTATACAGAGGAATGGCTGTGGATATAGAGGGGGGCTGTGTATATAGAAGGGGGCTCTGTATACAGAGGAATGGCTGTGGATATAGTGTTTCTGGATTTTGCTAAAGCGTTTGATACTGTCCCTCACAGACGTCTGACAGGTAAGTTAAGGTCTTTGGGTTTGGAAATTTTAGTTTGTAACTGGATTGAACACTGGCTCATGGATCGTACCCAGAGAGTGGTGGTCAATGATTCGTACTCTGATTGGTCCCCGGTTATTAGTGGTGTACCCCAAGGTTCAGTACTGGGCCCGCTGTTGTTTAATTTATTTATCAATGATATAGAGGATGGTATTAACAGCTCTGTTTCTATCTTTGCAGATGACACCAAGCTTTGTAGCACGGTACAGTCTATAGAGGATGTGTATAGGTTACAAGATGACTTGGATAGACTAAGTGTCTGGGCATCCACTTGGCAAATGAGGTTCAATGTGGATAAATGTAAAGTTATGCATCTGGGTACTAATAACCTGCATGCATCGTATGTCTTAGGGGGGATTAAACTGTCAGAGTCACTGGTAGAGAAGGATCTGGGTGTACTTGTAGATCACAGACTACAGAATAGCATGCAATGTCAGGCTGCTGCTTCCAAAGCCGGCAGGATATTGTCATGTATCAAAAGAGGCATGGACTCAAGGGACAGGGACATAATACTCCCCCTTTATAAATCATTGGTACGGCCTTACCTGGAATATGCTGTTCAGTTTTGGGCACCTGTCCATAAAAGGGACACTGCGGAGTTGGAAAGGGTGCAGAGACGCGCGACTAAACTAATATGGGGCATGGAACATCTTAGCTATGAGGAGCGATTAAAGGAGTTACAATTGTTTAGTCTTGAGAAGAGACGTTTAAGGGGGGATATGATAAACGTATATAAGTATATTAATGGCCCATACAAAAAATATGGAGAAAAACTGTTCCAGGTTAAACCCCCCCAAAGGACGAGGGGGCACTCCCTCCGTCTGGAGAAGAAAAAGTTTAGTCTCAAGGGGCGACACGCCTTCTTTACCGTGAGGACTGTGAATTTATGGAACGGTCTACCTCAGGAACTGGTCACAGCAGGAACAATTAACAGCTTTAAAACAGGATTAGATACATTCCTGGAACAAAATAAGATTAATGCTTATGAAGAAATATAAAATCTCATCCCTTCCCCAATATCGCGCCACACCCCTACCCCTTAATTCCCTGGTTGAACTTGATGGACATATGTCTTTTTTCGACCATACTAACTATGTAACTATGTAACTATGTAATATCGCTTCATAAAAGAGAACCCATTATGTTCAGACAATGTGTACGTCTCATGTACGTTTTGTTCCTTCTGATTTTCTTGTGTCATTAAATTTATATATTTTGGTACGAAAAGGCAACGTATAATAAGTCTGAGACATCATAATATATGTCATGATTTTTTTAACCTGTGCACTGCTTACGCAAAGAAACCAAATTGAAGAGGTAAGATCTCTAACGTTACGATTTTATTAGGTCAGTTTTTGCTACATGTTTTGAATACTGGATGACATATACAGTGCTATGAAAAAGTGCTTGGCCCCTTTACCGATTTCTCTCTCTCGCTCTTTTTTTTTTTTTTGCATATTTGTTACACTTAAAGGAGTACTTCAGTGCAGGAACACTTATCCCCTTTCCAAAGGATATGAAAGAAGTGTCTGATCGCGGGGATTAAACCACTTGGACCCACCGCAATCTCCTACATGGCACCCAGGTTCTCTTCAGGAAGAGAGGGTTTCAAATCCCACAAAAAGCGGCCACTGACCCCCCCCCCCCCCCCCTCTATGTATCTCTATGGGAGAGCCTGAGAAACCCGAATGCTGTATCTCTAACTCTCCTATAAAGATGCATGGAGGAGGCTTGTCAGCCACCACTTCATGCGGGGGTCAACATGCCGCATTACTGGGGACTGACGGGGTCCTGTACAGAAGATCGCAAGGGTTCTCAGCAGTCGGACCCCCTACAATCAGATATTTATCCCTTATCTTTTGATAGGGATTGAGTCTTCCTGCACCTAAGTTTTCCTTTTAAGAGGCACCTAGGAGGAAAAAATTCAAATAAACGGTGAAAGAAATGTATGCACATTTGTAAATTACTTTAAGGACCAGGCCCATTTTGGCTTTAACCCCTTAAGGACGCAGGACGTAAATGTACGTCCTGGTGCGGTGGTACTTAACGCACCAGGACGTACATTTACGTCCTAAGCATAACCGCGGGCATCGGAGCGATGCCCGTGTCATGCGCGGCTGATCCCGGCTGCTGATCGCAGCCAGGGACCCGCCGGCAATGGCCGACGCCCGCGATCTCGCGGGCGTCCGCCATTAACCCCTCAGGTGCCGGGATCAATACAGATCCCGGCATCTGCGGCAGTGCGCGATTTGAATGAATGATCGGAACGCCCGCAGCGCTGCTGCGGGGATCCGATCATTCATAACGCCGCACGGAGGTCCCCTCTCCTTCCTCCGTGCGGCTCCCGGCGTCTCCTGCTCTGGTCTGTGATCGAGCAGACCAGAGCAGGAGATGACCGATAATACTGATCTGTTCTATGTCCTATACATAGAACAGATCAGTATTAGCAATCATGGTATTGCTATGAATAGTCCCCTATGGGGACTATTCAAGTGTAAAAAAAAAAGTAAAAAAATGTCAAAGTAAAAGTAAAAAAAAAGTGAAAAATCCCCTCCCCCGATAAAAAAGTAAAACGGCCGTTTTTTCCTATTTTACCCCCAAAAAGCGGAAATTTTTTTTTTATAGACATATTTGGTATCGGCGCATGCGTAAATGTCCGAACTATTAAAATAAAATGTTAATGATCCCGTACGGTTAACGGCGTGAAAAAAAAAAAAAAGTCCAAAATTCCTACTTTTTTAATACATTTTATTAAAAAAAAAATTATAAAAAATTTATTAAAAGTTTTTTATATGCAAATGTGGTATCAAAAAAAAAGTACAGATCATGGCACAAAAAATGAGCCCCCATACCGCCGCTTATACGGAAAAATAAAAAAGTTATAGGTCATCAAAATAAAGGGATTATAAACGTACTAATTTGGTTAAAAAGTTTGTGATATTTTTAAGCGCAACAATAATATAAAAGTATGTAATAAGGAGTATCATTTTAATCGTATTGACCCTCAGAATAAAGAACACACGTCATTTTTACCATAAATTGTACGGCGTGAAAACGAAACCTTCCAAAATTAGCAAAATTGCGTTTTTCGTTTTAATTTCCCCACAAAAATAGTGTTTTTTGGTTGCGCCATACATTTTATGATATAATGAGTTATGTCATTACAAAGGACAACTGGTCACGCAAAAAACAAGCCCTCATACTAGTCTGTGGATGAAAATATAAAAGAGTTATGATTTTTAGAAGGCGAGGAGGAAAAAATGAAAACGTAAAAATTAAATTGTCTGAGTCCTTAAGGCCAAAATGGGCTGAGTCCTTAAGGGGTTAAGGACCAGAGCGTTTTTTGCACATCTGGCCACTGTCACTTTAAGCATTAATAACTCTGGGATGGTTTTACCTTTCATTCTGATTCCGAGATTGTTTTTTCATGACCTATTCTACTTTATGTTTTTACACTCGCATGTTCCTGTAAACCCAGTTTTTGAAGTTTTTACAAGGGGTAAGAGGAGAAAAATCCTCTCAAAATTTGTAACCCAATTTCTCTCGAGTATGGAAATACCTCATATGTGTACGTCAAGTGTTCGGCGGGCGCAGTAGAGGGCTCAGAAGGGAAGAAGCAACAATGGGATTTTGTAGACTGAGTTTTTCTGAAATGGTTTTGGGGGGGCATGTCCCATTTAGGAAGCCCCTATTGTGCCAGAACAGCAGAAAACCCCCCACATTGCATACTATTGTTGGAAACTACACCCCTCATGGCACGTCCAGTGAGCCTTAACCCCTTCAGGACGGAGCCCATTTTGGCCTTAAGGACCGGAGCGTTTTTTGCACATCTGACCACTGTCACTTTAAACATTAATAACTCTGGAATGCTTTTAGTTATCATTCTGATTCCGAGATTATTTTTTTGTGACATATTCTACTTTAACATAGTGGTAAATTTTTGTCGATACTTGCATCCGTTCTTGGTGAAAATTTCGTAAATTTGATGAAAAATTTTGCATTTTGCATTTTTCTAACTTTGAAGCTTTCTGCTTGTAAGGAAAATAGATATATCTCGAATACGTTTTTTTTTTTTTTGGTTCACATAAACAATATGTCTACTTTATGTTTGCATCATAAAATTGACGTGTTTTTACTTTTGGAAGACACCAGAGGGCTTCAACGGTCAGCAGCAATTTTCCGATTTTTCACAAAATTTTCAAACTCAGTATTTTTCAGGGACCAGTTCAGGTTTGAAGTGGATTTGAAGGGTCTTCATATTAGAAATACCCCATAAATGACCCCATTATAAAAACTACACCCCCAAAGTATTCAAAATGATATTCAGTCAGCGTTTTGACCCTTTTGGTGTTTCACAGGAATAGCAGCAAAGTGAAGGAGAAAATTCACAATCTTCATTTTTTAAACTTACATGTTCTTGTAGACCAATTTTTGAATTTTTACAAGGGGTAAAAGGACAAAATTTTGACTTGTATTTGTAGCCCAATTTCTCTCGAGTAAGGAAATACTTCATATGTCTATGTAAAGTGTTCGGCGGGCGCAGTAGAGGGCTCAGAAGGGAAGGAGCGACAAGGGGATTTTGGAGAGTACGTTTTTCTGAAATGGTTTTTGGGGGGCATGTTGCATTTAGGAAGCCCTTATGGTGCCAGAACAGCAAAAAAAAATCACATGGCATACCATTTTGGAAACTAGACCCCTCGGGAAATGTAACATGGGATAAAGTGAACCTTAATACCCCACAGGTGTTTCACGACTTTTGCAAATGTAAAAAAAAAAAAAAAAAAAAAAATTACCTAAAATGCTTGTTTTCCCAAAATTTTTTAATTTTTAAAAAGGGTAATAGCAGAAAATACCCCTAAGAATTTGAAGCCCAATTTCTCCCGATTCAGAAAACACCCCATATGGGGGTGAACAGTGCTCTTCTTGCGCACTACAGGTCTCGGAAGAGAAGGAGTCACATTTGGCTTTTTGAAAGAAAATTTTTCTCTGGGGGCATGCCGCATTTAGGAAGCCCCTATGGTGCCAGAACAGCAAAAAAAAAAAACACATGGCATATCATTTTGGAAACTAGACCCCTCGGGGAATGTAACAAGGGGTTAAGTGAACTTTTATACCCCACAGGTGTTACACGACATATGTAAAAAAAAAAAAAATTTTTACCTAAAATGCTTGTTTTCCCAAACATTTAACATTTTTAAAAAGGGCAAAAGCAGAAAATACCCCCCAAAATTTGTAACACAATTTCTCCCAAGTACGGCGATACCCCATATGTGACCCTAAACTGTTGCCTTGAAATACGACAGGGCTCCAAAGTGAGAGCGCCATGCGCATTTGAGGCCTAAATTAGGGACTTGCATAGGGGTGGACATAGGGGAATTCTATGCCAGTGATTCCCAAACAGGGTGCCTCCAGCTGTTGCAAAACTCCCAGCATGCCTGGACAGTCAACGGCTGTCCGACAATACTGGGAGTTGTTGTTTTGCAACAGCTGGAGGCTCCGTTCTGGAAACAGTGACATACCAGACGTTTTTCATTTTTATTGGGAAGGGGAGGGGGGCTGTGTAGGGGTATGTGTATATGTAGTGTTTTTTACTTTTTATTTTGTGTTAGTGTAGTATAGTGTTTTTAGGGTATAGTCGCACGGGCGGGGGTTCACAGTAGTTTCTCGCTGGCAGTTTGAGCTGCAGCAGAAAGTTTGCGGCAACTCAAACTTGCAGCCAGATACTTACTGTAATCCTCCGCCCATGTGAGTGTACCCTGTACGTTCACATTGGGGGGGGGGGGGGGGGGGAGGGGAGACATCCAGCTGTTGCATAACTACAACTCCCAGCATGCCCGTTGGCTGTCGGTGACTGCCGAGAGTTGTAGTTTTGCAACAACTGTAGGCACAGTGGTTATGTATCACTGAGTTTGTGACCTAACTGAGTGTTTCACAACCAGTGTGCCTCCAGCTGTTGCAAAACTACAACTCCCAGCATGTACGGTGCATGGTGTACATTGACTGCTGAGAGTTGGAGTTTGCCACAGCTGGAGTCACACCGGTCGTGAAACACTGAGTTAGGTAAAAAAAAAAACCTCTAAGTTTAACAACCAGTGTGCCTTCAGCTGTTGCAAAACTACAACTCTCAGCAGTCACCGACAGCCAACGGGCATGCTGGGAGTTGTAGTTATGCAACCAGCAGATGCACCAGTACAACTCCCAGCATGCACTTTAGCTGTTTGTGCAAGCTGGGAGTTGTAGTTATACAACAGCTGAAGGTACACTTTTCCATAGAAAAAATGTGCCTCCAGCTGTTGCAAAACCATAAGTCCCAGCATGCCCATAAGGGAATGCTGGGAGTTGTGGTGGTCTGCCTCCTGCTGTTGCATAACTACAGCTCCCAGCATGCCCTTTTTGCATGCTGGGAGCTGTTGCTAAGCAACAGCAGGAGGCTGTCACTCACCTCCAACGATCCAGCCACATGAGGTCAGTCCCTCGCCGTCGCCGCTGCTCCTGGGGCCCCGATCCCAACATTGATGCCGGGGATCGGTGTCCCCAGCACCCGGGGTGCACGTCCCGCACCCGCTCACGTCCTCCGGAAGAGGGGCGGAGCGGGTGCGGGAGTGACACCCGCAGCATGCGCCCTGATTGGTCGGCCGACGAATCAGGGCGATCGTGAGGTGGCACCAGTGCCACCTCACCCCTGCAGGCTCTGGCTGTTCGGGGCCGTCAGAGACGGCCCCGAACAGCCAGTAATTCCGGGTCACTGGAGATCCGATTGACCCGGAATCGCCGCAGATCGCTGGACTGAATTTTCCAGCGATCTGCGGCGATCGCCGACATGGGGGGGCATAATGACCCCCCTAGGCAATATGTCGGGATGCCTGCTGAACGATTTCAGCAGGCATCCGGCTCCGGTCCCCAACCGGCTAGCGGTGGGGACCGGAATTCCCACGGGCGTATGGATACGCCCTCGGTCCTTAAGGACTCGGAATGCAGGGCGTATCCATACGCCCTATGTCCTGAAGAGATTAACACCCCACAGGTGTTTGACGACTTTTCATTAAAGTCAGATGTGTAAAAGAAAAATAAAGTGAAGTTTTTTATCCCAAATTTACCCTTTTTACAAAGGGTAATGGGAGAAAATGCCCCCCAAAATGTGTTACCCCATCTCTTCTGAGTATGGAAAAACCCCATGTTAGGACGTAAAATGCTCTGCGGGCGAGAAGGAGTCACATTTGGCTTTTGGAAAGCAAATTTTGCTGAAATAATTTTTGGGGGGCATGTCACATTTAGGAAGCCCCTATGGTGCTAGAACAGCAAAGAAAAAAAAATACTTTTTTGGAAACTACACCCCTCAAGGAACGTAACAAGGGGTACAGGGAACCTTAACACCACACAGGTGTTTGACGACTTTTTGTTAAAGTTGGATGTGTAAATGGAAAAAAAAATTTTTCACTAAAATGCTGTTTTTCCCCCAAAATTTACATTTTTTACAAGGGGTAATAAGAGTAAATTACCCCCAAAATGTGTAACCCCATTTTTTCTGAGTATGGAAATACCCCGTGTGTGGACGTCAAGTGCTCTGCTGTGCACTACAATTCTCAGAAGAGAAGGAGCGCCATTGAGCTTTTGGAAAGAGAATTTGTTTGGAATGGAAGTAAGGGGCCATATGCGTTTACAAAGCCCCCCCGTGGTGCCAGAACAGTGGACCGCATTTTGGAAACTAAACCCCTCACATAATTTAATGATGGGTGCAGTGAGTATTTACACCCCACTGGCGTTTGACAGATCTTTGGAACAGTGGGCGGTGCAAATTAAAAATTACATTTCATTTTTCTCCGGTGGGGCGTAAATGCTCACTGCACCCCTTAATACATTACATGAGGGGTGTAGTTTACAAAATGGGGTCACATGTGGGGGGTCCATTATTTTTTTTTTTTTTTTTTTTCAACTGTAAATTTTTATTATATTCAGACAGAAAAATACAAACCAGTAGGAATGATCGGGGTGACGTACCCCACAGTAAATGAGAAATGCAAGCAAGTAATAATCCAAATCACAACAATCAAGTCAGGTAGTCACAACTGTGACACAGTAATGTTATAGTTAACAACCGCACATTTGGATCAAGTAGTCCTAGACATGAGGGGGGGTGGGGGGTGGAGAGGGTGACTAAGACAACAACGTCAAACAGAGGGGCGAGGGAACAGAAAAGGAAACGTACAAAGAAATAGGAAAGTGGGTTGAGAGAAGCAAGAAGAGAGGAAAAGGTCCAAAAGGAGCTAAAAGATCAAGGAGGTTGCCTATCCGTGAATCTGTCCCATGGGTCCCATACTGAAAGAAATTGTGAGATAGTGTTATTCAAAGAGGCAGTAAGAGATTCCATAGAGCGAATTTCACGGACCCGGGCCAGGAGTTCACCCTCAGACGGGGGGGAAGTCTGTTTCCAATGTTTTGCAATGAGAGTTTTCGCTGCCAGGACGATGTGTAGAAATAGCTTAAATGGTCGACCAGACAAGGCCCTAGTCGACAAATGTAAGAGATAGATTAAAGGGTCTAGGGGCACCCCAACTCCCAATATGTCACGGATAAGCCGCTGCACCATTACCCAAAATTGAGAGATCAGCGGACAGGACCAGAATATATGGTAAGTGTCCCCCAGTCCCACACCACATCGCCAACATTGCGGGGGGATGTCAGGGTTCAATTTATTGAGGAGGACAGGGGTATGGTACCAACCCATAAGCAATTTGTATTGTGTCTCTTTGTATGCTGTACATATGGAGGCCCGATAAGCCCTATCCCAAATTACCCTCCACTGAGGAATTGTAATAGAAGTGTTAAGGACTTCCTCCCAGCGACCCATATAACGGTGGGAAGGGAGGGTTCCGTCCACGGGGGAGATTAAAAGGGAGTAAATACTCGAGAGCAGTCCCTTCGTCTGTGGTCCACTCCTACACAACCTCTCAAAACTCGTAGGGAGCGAAACCACTAGCGAGCCCCTCTGAGAGGATAGGTAATGTCGGAGCTGGGTATAGTGAGTGAACGCAGAGGCTGGGAGTTCCCAACGAGATTTCAGGTCATCAAAAGACAGAAGAGTCCGAGTAATAGGATGTACCACATCAGCCCAGCAGAACAAACCTCTCGAGCCCCATTCCCGAACCATAAGTGAGGTGCCTCCAGGAGGGAAGTCAGGGTGGTAGAGAAAAGACTGCATCGGGGAGAAAGGGGACAGGAGTCGGAATCGCCTGGAACAATAAGTCCAGACATATCTCGTGAAAGACATAGGACCTAAAAGGGTGCATGCAGGGGACGGAAGCGGGAAGGACCATAGGAAAGAATTAGGATGGACAGGTGCCAACCATAATTTTTCAAGTTCCATCCATTTACTATAAGCAAAGTGAGTAGACCATGCAGCTAGGTGACGGAGGTGTGCGGCCCAATAATATTTTGTGACATCTGGGACCCCCAGACCTCCAGAAACTCGGTTCGCCATCATGACCGTCATAGGGAGCCTATGTCTTTTAGCGTCCCAAATGAACCGGAAAATAGCCGACTGAAAGGACCGTAGCATAGCCAACGGAACCCGCACCGGTAACGTTTCGAAAAAATAAAGTAATTTAGGAAGGATGGTCATTTTAACCGCAGCAATTCGCCCGAAAAAGGATATGTATTGCGATCTCCATTTTTCTAGCAAAGAACGTAGCTCTCTGAACAAAGTAGGGAAATTTACAGAATAGAGCGAGGCATATGTAGGGGTGATGGAGACTCCAAGATATTTAATGGCAGAGGGAGACCAGCGGAAAGAATAGTTAGAGCGAAGTAGGGAGACCAGAGAGGGTGGGAGATTTACAGACATTGCTTCAGATTTAGAAAGGTTGACCTTATAGCCCGATATCAAGCCATACTCATGCAAGAGTTTGTACAGCGTAGGTAAGGACAAGAGAGGGTTAGTGAGGGTAAGTAAAACGTCATCTGCAAAAAGGCAAATCTTAAAGGTCTTCCCATGAAGGGAGATTCCAGAGACATCCGAACTCCCCCGGATCAGAGCCGCCAGCGGCTCTATGCAAAGGGCAAAAATCAGTGGGGACAACGGACATCCCTGTCTAGTGCCGTTATAAAGGGTAAAGGGAGGGGAGGAGTCAGTCGGGAGCTTGAGAGAGGCAGTAGGGGAGGAGTAGAGACCCCGCAGCGCAGTGAGGAAGTCACCAGTGATCCCAAATTTCTGTAGAGTAGCGAACATGAATGGCCAGCCCAATCTATCAAAAGCCTTTTCGGCATCCAAGCTCAATATTAAAGCCTGTTCAGATCGCTTGTTAACAATATCTATAAGATTGACAATCCTTCTAGTATTATCGCCTCCCTGACGACAGGGGATGAAACCCACTTGGTCCTTATGAATAAGGGCGGGGAGGAAACAACAGAGACGAGCTGCCAAAATCTTAGAGAACAACTTCAGATCCGAGTTCAACAGGGCTATGGGCCTAAAGCTGGAGCAATCATGTGGGTCTTTATTAGGTTTAGGAATCAGCGTAATCAAGGAATGTAAAAAGGACTGCGGAATCCCCTCCCCCCGTAGAAAAGAATTGAACAGGGGGACCAGTCGAGGAAGAAGGACAGATGAGTAGGTTTTATAGTATAAATAGGTGAATCCGTCAGGTCCTGGAGAGCGCCCAGATGGGAGAGACTTGAGAATTTCAGTGAGTTCCTCCAATACTATGGGAGCGTTCAGGGACTCCCTGTCAGACCCAGAGAGAGTCGGAAGGCTGCACCTGGATAGGAACGTCTCCAACACAGCGTCACGCCCTCCCGGATCCGAGGGGAGCTGTGAGGGTAAAGAGTACAACTTGGAGTAATAATCATGGAGAAGGCGGGAGATGGTGTTAGGATGATAGTGTAGTGTCCCCGCAGCATCCTTCAGGGCAAAAGGAGACTGAGCAGCCGCACGATCCCTTAAACGTCTAGCCAGCATTGTATGGGCCTTATTGCCCTTTTCATAAAACCTCTGTTTGGCATAAAGCAATTGACGTTCAACTTTATGAAGGGCCAAGTCACCCAATTGGGACCGTGCAACTACCAGCCGCCTCAGTACCGGGAGGGAAGGGTTAGTTAGTAAGAGAGCTTCCAGGGCAGAAATTTGGTCCTTAAGTTCCCGGGAGCGGGCCAAGGCATCTCGCTTCAGTCTAGAGCCCAATGCAATACAATGGCCTCTGACCACCGCTTTATGTGCCTCCCATAGTATAGCCTGGGAGGACACAGAGCCTTCATTTTCCGCAAAGTAAGTAGTTATGCTATGCAGGATCGAGTCCCGGGAAGAAGGAGTTTTAAGCAAGGAGTCATTGAGACGCCAATGACAACGGCGGGAGAAAGAAGTGAAAGGGGAAAAAGACACAAGAACAGGGCCATGATCAGACCAGGAGATAGGTTCCATGGAAGCAGAGGAGAGCATACGCAGCATTGGGAGGTTCCCGAAAAAATAGTCAATTCGCGTATGGAGTTTATGAGGGTGGGAATAAAAAGAAAAAGAGCGATCGGATGGATGATTAATACGCCAGAGGTCATAGAGCCCTGCCGAACGAACCAGCCGACGAAAAAGCGTAGAGAGACGCAACTGAGGGGCAGGCGGTGGGGAGTCCGTTAGGGAGTAGCGATCGGCAGAGGGAGAAAAAACCAAGTTAAAGTCCCCGCCCAGCAGCCAGGCGGAGGTTGGGTATGCAGACAATCGCTTCAAGACCCGTCGGAGGAAGGGGATTTGTGCAGAGTTCGGGGCATAAACATTACAAAGTAGCAGAGGTTTCCCCCCAAGGGTGCCACATAAAATTACAAACCGCCCTGAGGGGTCAGCAAAGGAGGAGGAAACCTGCAAGGGGCAGTGTCGTGAGACTAGGATAGCTACTCCCGCTACCCTCCTGTCCGAGGAGGCCATGTATACCTGAGGGTAAAGGTGTTGTAGGAAGTGAAAGGAGCCCGTCTTGTCAAAGTGCGTTTCCTGAACATAGACGATATCCGCCTTGAGAGCCACCAGCTCCCGTTGTAGGAGACGCCTTTTAGGGAGGGAGTTAAGGCCTTTCACATTCAGGGAAACGCACTTAGCCATGAGGGGTAGGTGTGGTGTAAGGAAGGTGCCATGGTAAGTACTCACTCAGAGAAGTAGAAAACGCATCAGCAGGCCAGCCCGAGTCCAAAGACCACCATCGTTCAGTACTGGACCTAAAAGAAGAGCAGAGGCAAAGAACAGGAGGAGACTCAGAAAGAAAGGGGAAGAGCAGGACACAAAAGGGGGGGGACAAAAGGGAAAGACAAACAGGGATACAAAACGGTAAACAAACCACTGGCACTAGAGCCAGAGAGGAGACCTTAGTAAAACAAATCAATAATGCAAGAAGAATAAACAACAGCGTTACTATATTTGTCATGGCCTCATTGGGGGAGGTGGAAGTACGCATCAGAGGGAGGTCACACCAAAGAATAGAAACCCCTTCCACCCAAAGGCCATGCCAAATCCCTACTGTACAAAGGGAGCCAGAAGGGCACCCGTTATTTTAGGGGCAGCAGTAAAAGACAACTATAGTAAATTGCAAGTAAAAGAACACAGCACCCCGCCAGGTGAAACGAGAACCAGACAAGTAGTCACAAAACGTGTGGGCCCAGAACTTAGTTCCAGTATATCCTTCAGGTAGGGTCATGACGTGATCCAGATGAGGATTGAGCAGGCTGGCCCCTACCACCTCCACGACGTTTCCCTCGAACTGGCTGCCATACAGGAGGACGCGGAGGGGGAAGGGGTTGTAGAGCCCAGTCGGGAAGCTTCGGGATTTGGAGATCTAAGACTGCACAGAACTCCGGGATATCAGCATGTGAACGTAGAACTGCAGAGCGTCCATCCCGACGGGCTTGGAGAGCAAACGGGAAGGACCATCTGTAGGGAATCTGTGCCGAGCGTAGAGATGACAGGAGAGGCTGCAACATCTTGCGCTTACGTAGGGTAATCCAGGAGAGATCCTGGAACAGCTGGATAGGTGCCCCATCAAAATCAAAGTCCCGAAGGGTGCGTGATTTAGCCATAATTCTCTCCTTCAGTTGAAAGTCATTGACACAACAAATCACATCCCTTGGAGGGCCAGAGGTAGGGCGAGGGCGGAGGGCCCGGTGGGCTCGATCCAGTGCAATCTTGTGGGACGAGGGTTCACCCAGGATCAAGTTGAAGATAGCTTCCAGAGTAGCATGAAGATCTTCGTCCCGGGTAGCCTCAGGCAATCCACGGACCCTAATATTATTTCTCCTACCCCTGTTGTCAAGGTCTTCCACATGCGAATGCAGGTCACCCAGAAACGCAGATTGAGCAGAGACGGTTTCATGCAGGTTAGCAATGTAGGACCTAGTAGAGTCATGAGCTTCTTCTAAATCATCCACTCGGCCTGAGACATGTTGGAGATCTTGGCGCATATCCGCTATTTCGGCCCTGCAGGCCTCTCTGACTTCAGCAATAAGAATCTTGAAGTCCCCCTTTGTCGGTAATTGAGAAAGCAATAGAGAGAGGTCAGGGGTAGCCGGGATAGGAGCAGGGACCCCCGAACACTCCAACTCGGAATCCAGGCCAGCCTCCCAGCCACCGGGCGCAACAGACAAAGAAGGAGCCTCCTGAGGCTGTGTGAGTGTGTTCCAAGGGGTGGGTGCCCCAGGGCGCCCAGCCGAGTTCCTGGAGGCAGACATATTCCTCTGCGGTTTAGGAGAGGTGCAAGGGACAAGGGCCCCAGGGGGATCAGTCCCAGCAACTTCAGCAACAAGGTCGTCAGAACCTGGAACTCCAGCAGAGGGCCCAGGCACTAGAGGAGCCGAGAAGGAGGCCAAGGGGACTGTAAGTGACAAGCCCTGCGTCTGGGTATGGGGCAGGAACTGAGGCGATGGCCCTTTAAACAGCACAGCTCCAGGCGAATACCCTGAGTCCCTGGGGTCCGGGCCTAGCAGGGCCGAGGATGTTATGAGGGGGTCCAGAGGAGGAGAGGCAGTCCCAGATGGAGGTATAGGGTGAAACAGGGCCGGAGAGGCACCTACCTCCACAGTGCAGCAATCCACAAGAATGGAGCCCAGGTCCCCTGCAGACACCCCCACCTCAGGGGGAGAGGAAGATGGCGGGCAGACTGTCCCTCCAGGCAGCACACCGAGGTCCGGAGCAGTCAGCGGCAGCAAAGGTGATGGTGCAGGGGTCCCCGTAGAGTCAGGAGGGTAGCTGGGCAGGTCCGATCCAATAGCAGAGCGCACCACCGCAGGGCCGACTGAGCGGGAACGGAGCGCGCGCTCGTGGCCTGGTGATGCCGGAGGAGAGGCCGGGGCTGAGGCAGAGACTTGGCGCAGGTAGCGTGTAATGGCCCCAGGGAGCTGTTGAGGGTCCGTGCAGGATGGCGGGGTCTTCCGGCGCCGGCGGGTGCCCCTCGGCATGAGAGCACAGGCTGGGAGTGCAAATTAAGCGAATGAATGGCCTCAGGGTTTACGGAGCTCACAGCTCAGGCGGCCATCTCTGCTCGCGGCAAGCCACGCCCCATGGTGGGGGGTCCATTATTCTGGCACTATGGGGGCTTTTTAAACACACGTGGCCTTCAATTCTGGAACAATTTTCTTTTCAAAAGCCCAATGGCGCTCCCTCTCTTCTTTGCATTGTAATTAGTCCGCAGAGCACTTTACATCCACATATGGGGTATGTTCTTACTAAGAAGAAATGGGGTAAAAAAAACTTTGGTGGGGGGCGTTTTTCCTATTTTCCCTTGTCAAAATGAAAAATTTACAGTAACACCTTTCCCATCAAACTTTAATGAAAATTTGTCAAACACCTGAGGGGTGTTAAGGCTCACTATACCCATAGTTACATTCCGTGAGAGGTGTAGTTTCCAAAATGGGGTCACATATGGGTATTTATATTTTTTGTGTTTATGTTAGAACCGCTGTAAAATCAGCCACCCCTGTGCAAATCGCCAATTTAGGACTCAAATGTTCATAGTGCGCTCTCACTCCTGAGCCTTGTTGTGCATCCGCAGAGCATTTTAGGCCCACATATGGGGTATTTCCATACTCAGAAGAAATTGCGTTACAAATTTTGGGGGTCTTTTTTTCCTCTTACCGCATGTGAAAATAAAAAGTATGGGGCAGCACCAGCATGTTAGTGTCTTTTTTTTTTTTTTTTTTTTTTTTTTTTTCACACCAACAGGCTGGTGTAGACCCCAACTTTTCCTTTTCATAAGGGTTAAAAGGAGAAAAAGACCCCCATAATTTGTAGTGCAATTTGTATGGAAATACCCCATATGTGGCCCTAAACTGTTTCCTTGAAACACAGTAGGGCTCCGAAGTGAGAGAGCGCCATGCGCATTTGAGGACTAAATTAGGGATTGCATATGGGTGAACATAGGGGTATTCTACGCCAGTGATTCCCAAACAGCATGCCTCCAGCTGTTGCTAAACTCCTAGCATACCTGGTCAGTAGCTGTCTGGAAATGCTAGGAGTTGTTTTGCAACAGCTGGAGGCCCAGTTTTGGAAACACTGCCGTACAATAAGTTTTTCATTTTTATTGGGGGGGGGGGGGGGGACAATGTAAGGGCGTGTATATGTGGTGTATTACCCTTTATTGTGTGTTAGTTTAGTGTTTTTAGGGTACATTCACACTGGTGGGGGTTTACGGTGAGTTTCCCGCTAAGAGTTTGCCGCAGCTCAAACTTGAAGTAGAAAAATCACTGTTAACTCGCCCGTGTGAATGTACCCTATACATTCACATAGGGGGGGGGGGCAAAAACCTCCAGCTGTTTCAAAAGTACAACTCCCAGCATGCACTGACAGACCATGCATGCCGGGAGTTGTACTTTTGCAACAGCTGGAGACACACTGGTTGGAAAACCTTCAGTTAGGTTCTGTTACCTTACTCAGAATTTTACCAACCAGTGTGCCTCCAGCTGTTGCAAAACTACAACTCCCAGCATGTACTGATCGCCGAAGAGCATGCTGGGAGTTGTAGTCTTGCAAGATCTAGAGGGCCACAGTTTAGAGACCACTGCACAGTGATCTCCAAACTGTAGCCCTCTTGCAAAACTTGCAGCTGTTGCAAAACTATAAATCCCAGCATGCCCACACAGCAAACAGCTGTCTGGGCATACTGGGAGTTGTAGTTTTGCAACTTCTGGAGGGCTAAAGTTTAGAAACAACTGTGTAGTGGTCTCAGACTGTAGCCCTCCAGATGTTGCAAGGCACCTCACCGGCTTCCGTAGGATCCAGCGAGCCGCATCGCCGTCCTCTTCTGCTGCCGATTGCTGCCTGCTGCTGCCGCCGATGGGTAAGTGGACTTCAGCGCCGGTCCTCCTCGGTTTCCCCGTTCTGCCCAGCCTATTGTGGGTGGGCAGAATGGGGAAACCGAAAGTTAACCCCCCTCTCCCGATCTGCTATTGGTCTTCACTTCCAGACAAGCAATAGCAGGGATAGTAGGGTGGCACCCTTGTCACCTCACTCCTATCCCTTCAGGGGGATCGTGGGTGTCTTGGACAACCCCGATCCCCCTTGTTTTTCAGGTCACCGGTCAAAGTGTGAATTCACCGGCGATTTGCAGCGATCGCCGACATGGGGGGGTCTGATGACCTCCCTGGGCATTTGCGCGGGGTGCCTACTGATCGATATCACAGTCACCCCGGTCCGGTACCAGGGAGCGAAGGCGTAGGTCCCTAAGTGGTTAAAAACCTTAATCATTCCAGTATTTATCAGCTCTCGTATACTACAGAGGAAGTTGTGTAGTTGTTTCCAGTCTTAGCACAGTGCTCTCTGCTGCCACCTCTTTCTGTGTCAGGAACTCTCCAGAGCAGGAGCAAATCCTCATAGCAAACCTTTCATTCTCCAGACAGTTCCTAACATGGACAGATGTGGCAGCAGTGAGCAATGTGGTCAAACAGAAAAGAACTACACAACTTCCTCTGTAGTATACAGAAGCTGATAAGTACTGGAAGGGTTTTGTTTTTCATATAGAATTAATTTGGCTCCCATGCAGCGCAACTCCAGCCTGTGGCCCACTGTTTCTCCTCCTAACATCGCTAAAGTAATCGCAAAATTTGGCCAAGGATGAAATCGCTATATCGTAAAATGCAAAAATCATGATTCTATTGCAATATATTGTGCAGCCAGAATAAAAATGAAGATACATATATTCCTATACATTTAAAGAGTTTAGGACTACAAAGACAAACAAGAGATTTGCATTTTTTTTTAAATGATAAGACATTTATTATAAGAACATAACAATCTGTTTTCTTCCTTGGATCTCTTGGCTCTAGGTCTTTATCTCTAGAGTTGCCGCAGTTCTAGTTGTTCCAGTAGTAAGTTCTGGGCTGTGGCGTGAAATTCCAACTCCAACATACAGATGACAGGTTCTTATGATGTTCTGCATGGTCCTCTATACTCCAAAGGCATCAATCTTAACCCTTAGGGAGATGCTGCAGGTGTTCCTGGACATGGTCAACAATAGGTGTTGCAGGTTGAAATAGTAAGTCACATATGTCAGCAGGGTGAGGACCAGCATTGACCACTCGATGATCTTGACAAAGGCTTCACTCATCTCTTTACATTCTCCAGCACACAGGTGGGTGTATACAATGACCCCACTTCCGATAATAAGAAACACACAGGCAAGGGCCATGTCAGAGCAGATGGCTCTAACATGGCAGATGACTCTTGATGTTCCGGGCACTTTGTACAGGAGGATGGATTGACACATGTTGTATGTTCCAGCACATATGAATGTAGTCATGGCGGCGATGAGATGAATCATCGGGTAGTCTTTGGTTGAAAATACTGACATGATGACAGTCAGGACACAGGATGACCAAGCGATGACTAGTTGGGTCTTCTGGATCAAGGGCTGACGGGGTCCAAAGTCTTCACGATGGAACAAGATGAACCTATAATTCAGCCATGTAAGACCCAAAGAGGCTATGGCCATCCCTATAAACCCTAAACAGAATGGGATCCGTTCAGGAAAGAAAATCCCCGTCTCACTGATGTATACCAGTGGGGAATCAGCATGGCCTTGGATCATGGTGATGGTGTAGCTGGTGGAGATCCAGACCATACACCAGAGGGCCAGGAAGAGGGGGATGAACCCCAATCCTTTAATCTCCATAGATGAAGAAAAAAGGCACAAAAGGCAAAAACCGCAAGGGAAATGCAAACCGCTCTGTAACAATCTACAGACTGAAGGCCTGGACACTGTCAGAGCAATGTAATGCCTCCAGAATTCTATGACATCACGTGATGTCACCAAGACTCTTTCTTTGTTTCTTGGAGTTGCCATGGTTACGTATCTGCTATGAACAGAACCTGATGTGACTCCATTTTGATCATCTTTGATAATTTGATAGTAATAAAAAGTATTTATATAATTTTAGAACAATCATTAGAACAATACAACAATATTTCAGCTATAATTATTTCTTATTTCCCTTATTATCTTATTTATCTTAAAGGGGGTGGATTATAGACAAATGCAATCACTCGTTCAAGTCCGTCTATTTTAACTGTCAAAATTAAAAACTGCCCTTTCCCATCTATTACTACTTCCCTCTCTTCACATTTATAAAATATGTCTGTAATTTTATTTCTCACTGGAATCATCACTCAGCTTTCCTAGTAGGAAAGCTGAATGATGTTCCTTTGGTTTCTCACAGGATTCATCAGTCAGTTTTTCTAGTAGAAAATGCTGAGTGATGATTCCTGTGAGAAATATAATTGCACCCTAGAGCCATATTTTTTTCCACCCAGCTTTCCTAGACTTCAAAACAGCAACATTTTCCTATATATGTAGTAACACCTAAAATATAATTGCACAAATATAATTGCCGTCATAGGAAAGCTGAGTGAAAAATATTTTTGCAGCCCTTTTTTCCACCCAGCTTTCCTACAATTCAAAACAGCAAAGTTTGCCTACATATGTGGTAACACCAAAAATATAATTGCACAAATATAATTGCAGCCATAGGAAAGCTGAGTGACAAATAAAATTGCAGCCATATTTTTTTCACCCAGCTTTTCTACTTCCTAGACTTCAAAACAGCAAAGTTTGCCTACATATGTGGCAACACATATCTAGGCAAACTTTGATGTTTTGAAGTCTAGGAAAGCTGGGTGAAAATAATATGGCTACAATTATATTTCTCACAGGAATCATCACCCAGCTTTCCTAGCAGCAGGAGCTACCTTGCAGGAGACCGTCTCTTCACCAGGCTCTTTTACAACTGCGACACACAGCTCCTCTTTGGCGGGCAAATAGAGCTACGCTCAGGGCCGGACTGGGACCAAAATTAGGCCCGGGCATCTTACAATAAGCAGCCCATTTTAGCCATGGGTGTGGCTATGTGGAGGCGGGGTCACAAATGGGAGGGGTCATATGTCAATCATAGTTGGGTATAATAGGCTACATAATGGGAAAAATAAACAAATAATTAAAAAAATGAAATATTTATAAGTACCGTATTTATCGGGGTATACCACGCACCGGCCTATAACATGCACCCTCATTTTACCAAGGATATTTGGGTAAAAAAAGTTTTTTACCCAAATATCCATGATAAAATGAGGGTGCGTGTGTGCGCGTGTATACCCCGATACACCCCCAGGAAAGGCAGGGGGAGAGAGGCCGTCGCTGCCCGCTTCTCTCCCCCTGCCTTTCCTGGGGTCTAGAGCGCTGCTGTCGGCCCTTTTCACCCCCTGGTTATCGGCGCCGCTGCCCGTTCTGTCCCCCTGACTATCGGTGCTGAACGGAGCAGCGCTCTGACGTCATGCGCTGCGCCGTTCAGCGCATAGCAATGACGCCGGGGATGCACGACAGAGGCCTGGAGCAGCGCGGACCCGACTCAGGTAATTATGCCACCGGGGATGGGGGGAGGCAACGGGGCAGCGGCGCCGGCAATCTGTGCCGCTGCCCCTTCTCTCCCCCTGGCTGTCGGCCTTGGCAATGGGGCAGCGGCACCGATAGTCAGGGGGACAGAACGGGCAGCGGCGCCGATAACCAGGGGGTGAAAAGGGCCGACAGCAGCGCTCTAGACCCCAGGAAAGGCAGGGGGAGAGAAGCAGGCAGCGACGGCCTCTCTCCCCCTGCCTTTCCTGGGGATGTATCGGCGTATAACACGCACACAGACTATAGGCTAAAAATTTTAGCCTAAAAAGTGCGTGTTATACGCCAATAAATACGGTGTATATATATATATATATATATATATATGTACACACACACATACATAAATACACACACGCTATACAGGCTATGATCACACAGTATACACAGTATATTTTAAGCGTATTTCATTTAAAAAAATGTATCCGCAAAATCGCAGAATGATTGTGTACTTTTTTCCTATATTTTTTGTTATATATACACAAATATTGTACATAAATACATTATATTAGAAATCGAATAAGAACAATATTTCAGTTCATGCACAAATATACATACAAAATGTATGTAATTTTTATATTAACCTCTTATTAACTCCGCATCATACCGGGTCGGTCCCGGTGGCTAATGATAGCCAGGACCTTGGGCTAATAGCGTGCGGCACCGAGCACTATTAACCCTTTAGACGTGGCGATCAAAGTAGATCGCCATGTCTAAAATTAAAGTGAAAGCTTCCCAGCAGCTCAGTCAGGCTTATCGGGACCATCGCGATAAAATCGCAATGTCACGATCAGCTAGCACGCGAGCGGAGGTTCCATCGCCTGTCTCCGTCGCATCCGATCAGCGATTGATTGCTCTAAGCCTGAGATACAGGCTTGAGCAATCGACCACCTATAACACTGATCAATTCAAAGCTATGGCTTTGCAGGGATCAGTGTAAAAGATTAGTGTGTGCAGTGTAATTGCCCCTATGGGAGCTATAACACTGCAAAAAAGTGAAAAAAATAAAAAGTTAATAAAGGTAATTTAACCCCTTCCCTAATAAAAGTTTGAATCACACCCCTATTCCCATAAAAAAACAGTGTAAATAAAAATAAACATGTGGTATCGCCGCATGCGGAAATGTCCGAATTATAAAAATATATTGTTAATTAAACCGCACGGTCAATGGCGTACGCGCAAAAAAATTCCAAAGTCATGAAAAAATGAATAAAAAGCTATCAAAAAGTCCGATCAATACAAAAATGGTACCGATGAAAACTTCAGATCACGGTGTAAAAAAATTAGCCCTCATACCGTTCCGATATTTTTTGTTCAATTTTGTCGCACGATTAATTTTTTTTCCGTTTCGCTGTGGATTCTTTGGTAAAATGACTAATGTCACTGCAAAGTAGAATTTGTGCAAAAAATGGCAAAAAATAAGCCATCATATGGAATTTTATGTGCAAAATTGAAAGCGTTATGATTTTTAGAAGGTGATGAGGAAAAAATGTAAATGCAAAAACGGAAAAACCCTGCATACTTAAGGGGTTAAAGGGGTACTTCGGTGGAAAACTTTTTTTTTTTTTTTTTTTAATCAACTGGTGCCAGAAAGTTAAACAGATTTGTAAATTACTTCTATTAAAAAAATCTTAATCCTTTCAGTGCGTATACACTGAATACTGCAGCAGAATTTTGTTTCTTTTTGGAACACAGAGCTCTCTGCTGATATCATGACCACAATGCTCTCTGCTGACACCTCTGTCCGTTTTAGGAACTGTCCACAGTAGGAGAAAATCCCCATAGCAAACATATGCTGCTCTGGACAGTTCCTAAAATGGACTGAGATGTCAGCAGAGAGCACTGTGGTCATGATGTCAGCAGACAGCACTTTGTTCCAAAAAGAAAAGAATTTTCTCTGTATTATTCAGCAGCTAATAAGTACTGGAAGGAGTAAGATTTTTTAATAGAAGTAATTTACAAATCTGTTTAACTTTCTGGCACCAGTTAATAAAAAAAAAAGTTTTCCACCGTAGTACCCCTTTAATGTGCTATATGTAAGTGTATGGAAAAGTAGTTGTCTGTGCACACAATATGCAAAAAAGGACATTGTTTTTTACAGCCGTGTAAATAAGTGACATGTCGCGGATGCTAAAATTTTTCCTTTTTCTTTTTTACATATCAAAACAATCACTTTTTCATAAACTTACATAAAGCATATTAAAGGAGTACTCTAGTGCAGAGTATTCCTGCTCCGTTCTGCCCGGGATTTGTGGGCATTACTGGCGGCCACAGTCCGGATCTGGACCGCGGTCAGCCAGTTGATTACCCCTGGCCTAGGTCTTGTTTTCGGGGTAGGGCTTATATTGCAGCCCACCCTGAAAATACTGCTAGGGCTTACTTTCGGGGTAGAGTTTATTTTCAGGGAAACACGGCGTGCAGCAGTCCACCTGCACTAAGAGTCTAAACTTCACGGCTACCAGCTCTAGCCAGGCACACACTTACGAATCTCCTACCTCTAGGAGTCTTTTGGTCTAAGGACCAGGCACAAAAGCTTGACGGTTACGTTACAACTTCAACAGTCTTAGCACAGTCTTGCTAGGCACATTTCTTGAACTGTTGCAGGAAAAGAGTCTGTAAAGACAACAAAACTTTAAAGCTGTATAAATGTCACAGTTCAGATGCAACTCTGGCGATATCGTCCTGTTCCTCGCCTAGTGCCTCTACCCCTCTCAGGATCACGAGCAGGCAAAGAGTTAATGTGGCTCTCCCACACCACATTAGTAAAGGTAGAGTGTGACACTGAAGGATTGAGGTTAACAGTTGGTGCTGGTTGATTCGGCCCCACCTCCTCATCAGGCGTGGGTCACAGCACATTTGTTGGTACCTGGGGGGGAGGCCAAAGCTCCTTGTCGGGAGTAGGCCTAGGTACTTTGGTTGGTACCCGCGGTCGAGGCCAAACCTTCTGGATGGGAGTAGGCCAGGGTACTTTGTTGAAGGCAGAAGGAAGTGGCTGCTGCTGTAAAGACTCCTCCTCCTTGAGTATGTTGGTGGAGGCATCAGGAGCAGGCCATTTCGGCCTCAGCTGGAAGGGATCCACTTCCCAATCATCAGAGGGAAAGTACTTGAAGGACAACTGGTTTGGAGCGGCTGGCCTGGTGACTGCGGCCGCCCACTCTCCTTGCAGGCCCTGGACGGGGGTGTACTCCACTATCTCACCCACCTCCAGGGAATGGGAGTTCTTATGAAGATATGACCTCTGTACAGCTTGCCGGTTTACGAGGATGGTATAGCCGGTGTGGCAATCAATGAGGGTACCATAACCTCTGACCTTGTCGAACTCGGCCACTGTTGCCCTACGACGTTCCAAGGGCTTCTCCCCTTCTCGGGGATGATCCCACTTGCAATTGAAGAGTGCCTCCATCTCTTTGGTGTTCTCTTGGTAGTGGATCCTCTCCTCAAGAGGCAGATGTACATGCTTGGGGGTGTGAAGTTCTCTGTGACGGGACTTACATTTTTTACATCAGGTTCCTCTCCAAAGACCAATTTGGGCAATTTAGGTGAGCACGGTCGTGCATACTGCAGGCGGACAGGGATATCTCTGACTCAGGGCTGGTGGAGGAAGAGAAAGCTGCCTCTGATGGGGTGCTAATAGAGGATTCCTCTGTCGGGATCTCAGCCCACGAACCCCCAGTGCGGTGGTGAGGGGGCAATCTCACCGGTGATGGAGTTCCAGGTGTCCCTGCGGTGTCCCCTGGAGGGGTATCTTGCCAGTCGTCATCAGGCAGTGGAGGAAGATTGCAAGCCCCCTCTTTTCGTGTGTGCTCTCTGCACATGGCACCATACGCAATCTTCCGTACAATTATATGGTGCTCCGTAACACATTGGGACAGTCTTATATATAGGGGGAGTACACTTTACTTGGTGGCAACAGTTGAAGGCACACACCCGTATCCTGTTCGTAAGATGCCAAAAAGCTATGTGATGGCCTGGGGGATGTTGGGTATGGGGAGTGTAGTTGTGCGGTAACCAAAGGGTGCTTGTTAATCCTTGCTATTCGTGACGACAGGGTGTGGGCTCCTCAATAAAGCTTTTCCTACTGCCACCCTTCCCAAGAGCGGTAGGGAGGTATATAAGAAGAATAGATTGTCCGCAACCTTAGAGTTTTCTGAAACAGCATTAACGTTTACTGAAGGTTTTCTGCAAGCTTCAATATTACAACAGTCTCTGGGTATAACAACAGCTTTTGCTTGATTATTGACAAAGGTTGGGACTTTAGCATTGAGTCTTTTGATACTATGCATTGCTCCACTGGATTTAGGGGTTAATTGCGATTCAGTAGTCACTCTAGCAATAGCGGGGATTTAGGTTTGAACTCACGGTTTTGGTTCCACTGAGGCCGGCAGGTGTTTGAGGCATAGCGTGTCTTTGAAAGTTGCGTAGTACCATCCGGTAAGTTCGGCATCCACGAGAGCAGCAACCTAAGAGAGCGATAATTGGACGCAGCTCCCTTATATGTGCAGGGGCTGGACTACTGCTAATTGGTCCATACTGATGTCAATCATCATTACAGAGATTTGTGGGTAACACGTGACCCAAGGACCTCCTAAGGTCCTGCAACATACAATACCATAGAGGTTACTAGCATGGTCACATGACCGAAGGTCCTGCTACGCCGAACAAGGTAACATATACATTACTATAGAACATCTATAAAATTATTAAATATATACATTTATCATTATTAGAGATAAACTTTAGGAGAGGCGACTAGGGGCTGTCCCACCTGAGGAACCCTACCTGAACGTAGTTACTCTGACTTTGGGGACTTCTACACAAGGTACTATATGCAATACTGTACCGGGACACCAAACTTGCCTTCGGGCACTGTGGCATTGGCAGGGCTAATGAATATTCATTTCCTCCCTCCCTTTCCCTCTCCACTTTCCAAACACGTCTTCTGCACATGTGCCGCTTCCTGAGCTGTACTAAAGCTGCTCTGAGGCCACTTCCGGGTGTACCCAGGAAGCGGCACATGTGCAGAAGGTGTGTTTGGGAAGCAGAAAGGGAGAAGCGGAGGGGATGAATATTCATTAGCCCGGCCGATGTCACAGTGCCCGAAGGCAAGCTTCTCACCCCGCCTGTGCCACTTGGTCCTCATTACCATAATCACAAAACGTGAAGGTTAGCATCATTTTTATCAGCATCACCTGCACTACCAGACAGTACCACTGGTTAGTGTGGCTGACTTTGCTGACAGTTTTACCTTTAAAGGGGTATTCCGGGAATATTTTTTATTTGGCTATGCTACAGGAGCTGTAAAGTTAGTGTAGTTCATTATATAGTGTCTGTATAGTGTGTGACGGTTTTCTCACAATTCTTCTGTGAATTTCACCTCACTATATTTTTTTACCAGCATACAAAATGACTGTTGTCTCGGATTTTTCCCAGCTTGCAATGCGGCCGAGACCTGACTCACTAGTCAGCTGATGACATGAAGCCTGTCTGCTTCAATGGGTGGAGGGATCAATCAGCCACTAATGCAACAGCTGGAGACACCCTGATTGAAAACCACAGGTCTGCAGCTCATTTATGTTTCAATGGGTGGGGTGGCTAATTTGTGGGAGGGAGGAAAATGGAATTGTGGGATTTGTAGTCAAAAAAAGAAAAGTCAAACAGGAAAAACAAGTTCACAAAAAGCTTGACACAGTATTATGGTAATCTCATGACTTAACATTAGCCCCATTTAGCCCCAAGACAAGCGCAGATCCTTCCTAAGTATGTCCATTACTGTCTGCCAGGTATGTACTAAAATTACCTTATGGTGGATAACCCCTTTAAGTATGCTATGGGTAAATGAAAAAAAAAAATGGCGGTCCCCCTCTCAGAAAAGTCCCTGAATATAAGAAAAATAGAAAGACAGATAGATATGAGAGATAAATAGATAGATAGATATGAGATAGATAGATAGATAGATATGAGATATTATAATTATCAAACAAAGCAGCACCTCCTCGTATCCAGGTGATTGGGTGCAAGCCCTTGAATCTCGGTGCTCCGGTCCTCTTTAGATATAAATGGATATAGGCAGCACACCAAAATGGGTGAAAAAAGTAAGTGCTTTTATTCCAAGGAGAATTGACAACGTTTCAGCGATCTCTCACCGCCATTTTCAAGTCACTTGAAAATGGCGGTGAGAGATCGCTGAAACGTTGTCAATTCTCCTTGGAATAAAAGCACTTACTTTTTTCACCCATTTAGATATGAGATAGATAGATATATATGAGATAGATATGAGATAGAAAGATAGATATATATGAGATTGATAGATAGATAGGTCAGTGTTTCCCAACCAGTGTGCCTCCAGCTGTTGCAAAACAATAATTTTCAGCATGCCTACACAGCCAAAGGCATGCTGGGAGTTGTAGTTATGAAACAGCTGGAGGAACTCCTGTTAGAAAACACTAAGTGATAGATAGATTGATAGATTAACAGATAAATCAGTGTTTCCCAACCTGGGTGCCTCCAGCTGTTGCAAAACTACAAGTCCCAGCATGCCCACACAGTCAGAGCTCTTATAGCTGTGACTGCAAACTGCGGCTGCTTAGTATTAAGAGCAGGCAGGGGGACGGCCCAGCCCACAGACGGTCCGGCCCACTGGGAAAATGCCCGGTGTGCGCTATGGCCAGTCCGGGCCTGGCTACGCTGCAGTACGTAGCTGCGCACAGGCACGTCACCTCATCCCCCAGAATTCCTTGCTGTCTTAAAGGGCAAGTAACTAATACGGGCAGGCCGCAGGCATCAGCTGGCCTGCCGAATGAGGTATATTTCAAATTTTCTTACCGGAGTGACAGTGCTTATTGAAAGTAGCGGCGGGCGGGGGGAGATAAAACCATTATCGGTCCCTCAGCCTGAATTGGTGGGGGGGGGGGGGGATCCATCCTCCCTGGTTCCTACACCCCTGGGCTGCTGATAGGCTACATCCTGCATGTAATTCAGGGTCATCCCGCCTACTTCCCTTCCTGCCTTGCCTTCCCGCCTACCCAGCATTCCTTTCTCCATGTACTGACATGCGGATCCGCCATTTTAGATGCCCTGGAGCCTGGACCACAGTAAATGGAGTTTAATGAAGTGATTTGTGCGATAGAATTGCGGCGATATTCGCATCTGTTGCGAATTGACTATTTTCTGAAATTCCTAACAAATTCGGGTTCATCAGTTTCGATTCGCTCATCTCTACTGAACAATATCGCTTCATAAAAGAGAACCCATTATGTTCAGACAATGTGTACGTCTCATGTACGTTTTGTTCCATCTGATTTTCTTGTGTCATTAAATTTATATATTTTGGTAGGAAAAGGCAATGTATAATAAGTCTGAGACATCATAATATATGTCGCTATTTTTTTAACCTGTGCACTGCTTACACAAAGAAACCAAATTGAAGAAGTAAGATCTCTAACGTTACGATTTTATTAGGTCAGTTTTTACTACATGTTTTGAATACTGGATGACATATACAGTGCTATGAAAAAGTGCTTGGCCCCTTTACCGATTTCTCTCTTTTTTTGTTTTTTTGCATATTTCTTACACTTAAAGGAGTACTTCAGTGCAGGAACACTTATCCCCTTTCCAAAGGATATGAAAGAAGTGTCTGATCGCGGGGGTTCATCCACTTGGACCCACCGCAATCTCCTACATGGCACCCAGGTTCTCTTCAGGAAGAGAGGGTTTCAAATCCCACAAAAAGTGGCCACTGACACCCCCCCTCTATGTATCTCTATGGGAAAGCCTGAGATACCCGAATGCTGTATCTCTAACTCTCCTATAAAGATGCATGGAGGAGGCTTGTCAGCCACCACTTCATGGGGGGGTCAACATGCCGCATTACTGGGGACTGCCGGGGTCCTGTGCAGAAGATCGCAAGGGTTCTCAGCAGTCGGACCCCTACAATCAGATATTTATCCCCTATCTTTTGATAGGGATTGAGTGTTCCTGCACCTAAGTTTTCCTTTTAAGGGGTACCTAGGAGGAAAAAATTCAAATAAACCGGTGAAAGAAATGTATACACATTTGTAAATTACTTTAAGGACCAGGCCCATTTTGGCCTTAAGGACCAGAGTGTTTTTTGCACATCTGACCACTGTCACTTTAAGTATTAATAACTCTGGGATGCTTTTACCTTTCATTCTGATTCAGAGATTGTTTTTTCGTGACATATTCTACTTTATTTTTTACACTCGCATGTTCCTGTAGACCCAGTTTTTGAAGTTTTTACAAGGGGTAAAAGAAGAAAAATCCTCTTAAAATTTGTAACTCAATTTCTCTCGAGTAAGGAAATACCTCATATGTGTATGTAAAGTGTTCGGCGGGCACAGTAGAGGGCTCAGAAAGGAAGAAGCGACAATGGGATTTTGGAGAGTGAGTTTTTCTGAAATGGTTTTTAGGGGGCATGTCACATTTAGGAAGTCCCTATGGTGCCAGAACAGCAGAAATCCCCCATATTGCATACTATTTTTGGAAACTACACCCCTCATGGCACGTCCAGTGAGCCTTAACACCCCACAGGTGTTTGATGACTTTTCATTAAAGTCAGATGTGTAAAAGAAAAATAAAGTGAAGTTTTTTTTATCCCAAATTTACCCTTTTTACAAAGGGTAATGGGAGAAAGTGCCCCCCAAAATTTGTTACCCCATCTCTTCTGAGTATGGAAAAAAAATCCATTTTAGGACGTAAAATGCTCTGTGGGAGAGATGTAGTCACATTTGCCTTTTGGAAAGCAGATTTTGCTGAAATAATTTTTGGGGGGCATGTCACATTTAGGAAGCCCCTATGGTGCTAGAACAGCAAAGAAAAAAAAATACTATTTTGGTAACTACACCCCTCAAGGAACGTAACAAGGGGTACAGGGACCCTTAACACCCCACAGGTGTTTGACGACTTTTTGTTAAAGTTGGATGTGTAAATGGAAAAAAAAAATTTCACTAAAATGCAGTTTTTTTCCCAAATGTTAAATTTTTTACAAGGGGAAATAAAAGTAAATTAACCCCAAAATTTGTAACCCCATTTCTTCTGAGTATGGAAATATCCCGTGTGTGGATGTCAAGTGCTCTGCTGGCGCACTACAATGCTCAGAAGAGAAGGAGCGTCATTGAGCTTTTGGAAAGAGAATTTGTTTGGAATGGAAGTAAGGGGCCATGTGCATTTACAAAGCCCCCCCCCCGTGGTGCCAGAACAGTGGACCCCCCCCACATGTGACCCCATTTTGGAAACTAAACCCCTCACAGAATTTAATGATGGGTGCAGTGAGTATTTACACCCCACTGGCGTTTGACAGATCTTTGGAACAGTGGGCGGTGCAAATGAAAAATAAAATTTTTCATTTTCACGGACCACTCTTCCAAAAATACGTCAGACACCGGTAGGGCGCAAATGCTCACTGCACCCCTTAATACATTACGTGAGGGGTGTAGTTTCCAAAATGTGGTCACATGTGGAGGGGGGGTCCATTGTTCTGGCACTATGGGGGCTTTTTAAACACACGTGGCCTTCAATTCCGGACAATTTTTATTTTCAAAAGCCCCAATGGCGCTCCCTTTCTTCTGTGCATTGTAGTTTGTTCACAGAGCACTTTACATCTACATATGGGGTATGTTCTTACTTAGAAGAAATGGGGTAAAAAACTTTGGGGGGGGGGGTGTTTTTCCTATTTTTCCTTGTGAAAATGAAAAATTTTCGGGGAACACCTTTCCCATCCAACTTTAATGAATAATCGTCTAACACCTGAGGGGTGTAAAGGCTCACTATACCCCTTGTTACATTCCATGAGGAGTGTAGTTTCCAAAATGAGGTCACATATGGGTATTTATTTTTTTGTGTTTATGTCAGAACCGCTGTAAAATCAGCCACCCCTGTGCAAATCACGAATTTAGGCCTCAAATGGACATAGTGCGCTCTCACTCCTGAGCCTTGTTGTGCGGCTGCAGAGCATTTTAGGCCCACATAATGGGGTATTTCCATACTCAGAAGAAATTGCGTTACAAATTTTGGGGGTCTTTTTTCCCTTTTACCGCATTGGAAAATAAAAAGTCCAGAAATGCTGGGAATTGTTGTTTTGCAACAGCTGGAGGCTCCGTTTTGGAAACACTGCCGTACAATATGTTTTTCATTTTTATTGGGGGGGGCAGTGTAAGGGGGTGTATATGTAGTGTTTTACCCTTTATTATGTGTTAGTGAAGTGTAGTGTTTTTAGGGTACATTCACACTGGTGGGGGTTTACGGTGAGTTTCCCGCTAGGAGTTTGCGCTGCGACAAAAAATTTGCCGCAGCTCAAACTTGAAGTAGGAAACTCACTGTAAATTCACATGGGGGGGGGGGCAAAACCTCCAGCTGTTTCCAAACTACATCTCCCAGCATGCACTGACAGACCATGCATGCTGGAAGTTGTACTTTTGCAACAGCTGGAGGCACACTGGTTGGAAAACCTTCTGTTAGGTTCTATTACCTTACTCAGTATTTTACCAACCAGTGTGCCTCCAGCTGGTTCTATTACCTTACTCAGTATTTTACCAACCAGTGTGCCTCCAGCTGTTGCAAAACTACAACTCCCAGCATGTACTGATCGCCGAAGAGCATGCTGGGAGTTGTAGTCTTGCAAGATCTAGAGGGCAACAGTTTATAGACCACTGCACAGTGATCTCCAAAATGTAGCCCTTAAGCTGTTGCAGAACTATAAATCCCAGCATGCCCACACAGCAAACAGCTGTCTGGGCATGCTGGGAGTTGTAGTTTTGCAACTTCTGGAGGGCTAAAGTTCAGAGACCACTGTGTAGTGGTCTCAGACTATAGCCCTCCAGATGTTGCAAGGCAACTCACCGGCATCCGTAGGATCCAGGGAGCCGCATCGCTGTCCTCTTCTGCTGTCGATTGCTGCCTGCTGCTGCCGCCGATGGGTAAGTGGACTTCAGCGCCGGTCCTCCTCAATTTCCCCGTTCTGCCCAGCCTATTGTGGGTGGGCAGAATGGGGAAACCGAAATTAACCCCTCCGCCCCCGATCTGCTATTGTTCTTTGCTTCTAGACGACCAATAGCAGGGATAGTAGGGTGGCACCCTTGCCACCTCACTCCTATCCCTTGAGGGGGATCGTGGGTGTCTTGGACAACCCTGATACCCCTTATTTTCTAGGTCACCAGGTCAAAGTGTGAATTCACCGGCGATTTGCGGCAATCGCCGACATGGGGGGGTCTGATGACCCCCCTGGGCATTTGCGCAGGGTGACTGCTGATCGATAGCACAGTCACCCCAGTCCGGTTCCAGGGAGCGAAGGCGTAGGTCCCTAAGTGGTTAAAAACCTTAATCATTCCAGTATTTATCAGCTATCGCATACTACAGAGGAAGTTGTGTAGTTGTTTCCAGTCTGAGCACAGTGCTCTCTGCTGCCACTTCTATGTGTGTCAGGAACTGTCCAGAGCAGGAGCAAATCCTAATAGCAAACCTATCATGCTCCAGACAGTTCCTAACATGGACAGATGTGGCAGCAGAGAGCACTGGGGTCAGACAGAAAAGAACTACACAACTTCCTCTGTAGTATACAGAAGCTGATAAGTACTGGCAGGGTTTTGTTTTTCATATAGAATTAATTTGGCTCCCATGCAGCGCAACAACAGCCTGTGGCCCACTGTTTCTCCTCCTAACATCGCTAAAGTAATCGCAAAATTTGACCAAGGATGAAATCGCTATATCGTAAAATGCAAAAATCGTGATTCTATTGCAATATATTGTGCAGCCAGAATAAAAATTAAGATACATATATTCCTATACATTTAAAGAGTTTAGGACTGCAAAGACAAACAGGAGATTTGCATATTTTTTTAAATGATAAGACATTTATTATAAGAACATAACA
The DNA here is from genome assembly GCF_029499605.1 of Hyla sarda. Lineage (NCBI taxonomy): Eukaryota > Metazoa > Chordata > Amphibia > Anura > Hylidae > Hyla > Hyla sarda. The sequence goes on along the minus strand of NW_026608884.1, from coordinate 220,900 downwards.
ATCTGTTTTCTTCCTCCTTCTTGTTGTTATGGAGAGAGGTTGGTGCCGTTGGATCTCTTGGCTCTAGGTCTTTATCTCTAGAGTTGCCGCAGTTCTAGTTGTTCCAGTAGTAAGTTCTGGGCTGTGGTGTGAAATTCCAACTCCAACATACAGATGACAGGTTCTTATGATGTTCTGCATGGTCCTCTATACTCCAAAGGCATCGATCTTAACCCTTAGGGAGATGCTGCAGGTGTTCCTGGACATGGTCAACAATAGGTGTTGCAGGTTGAAATAGTAAGTCACATATGTCAGCAGGGTGAGGACCAGCATTGACCACTCGATGATCTTGACAAAGGCTTCACTCATCTCTTTACATTCTCCAGCACACAGGTGGGTGTATACAATGACACCACTTCCGATAATAAGAAACACACAGGCAAGGGCCATGGCAGAGCAGATGGCTCTAACATGGCAGATGACTCTTGATGTTCCGGGCACTTTGTACAGGAGGATGGATTGACACATGTTGTATGTTCCAGCACATATGAATGTAGTCATGGCGGCGATGAGATGAATCATCGGGTAGTCTTTGGTTGAAAATACTGACATGATGACAGTCAGGACACAGGATGACCAAGCGATGACTAGTAGGGTCTTCTGGATCAAGGGCTGGCGGGGTCCAAAGTCTTCACGATGGAACAAGATGAACCTATAATTCAGCCATGTCAGACCCAGAGAGGCTATGGCCATCCCTATAAATCCTAAACAGAATGGGATCCGTTCAGGAAAGAAAATCCCCGTCTCACTGATGTATACCAGTGGGGAATCAGCATGGCCTTGGATCATGGTGATGGTGTAGCTGGTGGAGATCCAGACCATACACCAGAGGGCCAGGAAGAGGGGGATGAACCCCAATCCTTTAATCTCCATAGATGAAGAAAAAAGGCACAAAAGGCAAAAACCGCAAGGGAAATGCAAACCGCTCTGTAACAATCTACAGACTGAAGGTCTGGACACTGTCAGAGCAATGTAATGCCTCCAGAATTCTATGACATCACGTGATGTCACCAAGACTCTTTCTTTGTTTCTTGGAGTTGTCATGGTTACGTATCTGCTATGAACAGAACCTGATGTGACTCCATTTTGATCATCTTTGATAATTTGATAGTAATAAAATGTATTTATTTAATTTTAGAACAATCATTAGAACAATACAACAATATTTAAGCTATAATTATTTCTTATTTCCCTTATTATCTTATTTATCTTAAAGGGGGTGGATTATAGACAAATGCAATCACTCGTTCAAGTCCGTCTATTTTAACAGTCAAAATAAAAAAACTGCCCTTTCCCATCCATTACTACTTCCCTCTCTTCACATTTATAAAATATGTCTGTAATTTTATTTCTCACTGGAATCATCACTCAGCTTTCCTAGTAGAAAAGCTGAGTGATGATTCCTGTGGGAAATATAATTGCACCCTAGAGCCATATTTTTTTCCACCCAGCTTTCCTAGACTTCAAAACAGCAACGTTTTCCTATACATGTAGTAACACCTAAAATATAATTGTACAAATATAATTGCAGCCATAGGAAAGCTGAGTGAGAAATATTATTGCAGCCCTTTTTTCCACCCAGCTTTGCTACAATTCAAAACAGCAAAGTTTGCCTACATATGTGGTAACACCAAAAATATAATTGCACAAATATAATTGCAGCCATGGGAAAGCTGAGTGACAAATAAAATTGCAGCCATATTTTTTTCACCCAGCTTTTCTACTTTCTAAACTTCAAAAACGCAAAGTTTGCCTAAATATGTGGCAACACATATCTAGGCAAACTTTGATGTTTTGAAGTCTAGGAAAGCTGGGTGAAAATAATATGACTACAATTATATTTTTCACAGGAATCATCACCCAGCTTTCCTAGCAGCAGGAGCTACCTTGCAGGAGACCGTCTCTTCACCAGGCTCTTTTAGAACTGCGACACACAGCTCCTCTTTGGCGGGAAAATAGAGCTACGCTCAGGGCCGGACTGGGACCAAAATTAGGCCCGGGCATCTTACAATAAGCAGCCCATTTTAGCCATGGGTGTGGCTATGTGGAGGTGGGGTCACAAATGGGAGGGGCCAGATGTCAATCATAGTTGAGTATAATAGGCTACATAATGGGAAAAATAAACAAATAATTTAAAAAAATGAAATATATATATATATATATATATATATATATATATATACATACATAAATACACATACACACGCTATACAGGCTATGATCACACAGTATACACAGTATATTTTAAGCGTATTTCATTTTAAAATGGATCCGCAAAATCGCAGAAAGATTGTATACTTTTTTCCTATAATTTTCGTTATATACACACAAATATTATACATAAATACAATATATTAGAAATCGAAGAAGAACAATATTTCAGTTCATGCACAAATATACATACAAAATTTATGTATTTTTTATATTAACCTCTTATTAACTCCGCATCATACCGGGTCGGTCCCGGGGGCTAATTATAGCTGGGACCCTGGGCTAATAGCGTGCGGCACCGAGCGATGTTAACCCTTTAGACGCGGCGATCAAAGTAGATCGCCACGTCTAAAATGAAAGTGAAAGCTTCCCAGAAGCTCAGTCAGGCTGATCGGGACCATCGCGATAAAATCGCATTGTCCTGATCAGCTAGCACGCGAGCAGAGGTCCCATCACCTGTCTCCGTCGCATCCGATCAGCGATTGATTGCTCCAAGCCTGAGATACAGGCTTGAGCAATCGATCACCTATAACACTGATCAATGCAAAGCTATGGCTTTGCAGGGATCAGTGTAGAAGATTAGTGTGTGCAGTGTAATTGCCCCTATGGGAGCTATAAAACTGCAAAAAAGTGAAGAAAATAAAAAGTTAATAAAGGTCATTTAACCCCTTCCCTAATAAAAGTTTGAATCACACCCCTTTTCCCATAAAGAAAAAAACAGTGTAAATAAAAATAAACATGTGGTATCGCTGCATGCGGAAATGTCCGAATTATAAAAATATATTGTTAATTAAACCGCATGGTCAATGGCGTACGCGCAAAAAAATTCATGAAAAAATGAATAAAAAGCTATAAAAATGTCCAATCAATACAAAAATGGTACCGATTAAAACTTCAGATCACGGTATAAAAAATTAGCCCTCATAGCGGCCCGATATTTTTTCTTTAATTTTGACGCACAATTTTTTTTCCGTTTCGCTGTGGATTTTTTTGTAAAATGACTAATGTCACTGCAAAGTAGAATTTGTGCAAAAAATGGCAAAAAATAAGCCATCATATGGAATTTTATGTGCAAAATTGAAAGCGTTATGAATTTTAGAAGGTGGTGAGGAAAAAATGAAAATGCAAAAACGGAAAAACCCTGCATACTTAAGGGGTTAAAGGGGTACTCCGGTGGAAAACTTTCTTTTTTCTTTTAACCCCTTCCCGCAGAATGTCATATATAAACGCCGGGTTGTGCAGTGCGTTCGCGCATCCCGGCGTTTATATATGCCATTCAGTTAACCCGGCGATGCGCAGCATCGCACGGGTTAACTGGCAGAAGTCCCGCTGTTTCCAGCAGGGGACAACTTCTGCTTCACCCCCAGGACCATCCATTGATGGTCCTGGTCAGCGATCACTGTGATTGGTCCCTGTGGACCAATCACAGTGATCTGGGGTGAAAGTTCAGATCCCCCGCACTGCCCGCCCCTGGAAGTCGGGCAGAACGGGGGACGATGGCTGCGGGGGACCTGCGGCATAGGAGGGGAACATCAGGGGACCGGCGGACTTACCTGGCGGGACCGAGGAGCAGCGCGGGACCGGCCACGTGGAGGAGCAGCGACGGGACCGGCAGGTAAGTACATGGTCCTCAGAAGCAGCAGTGAAGATCTTCACTGCTGCTTCTAGGAGTCTGAAAACTACAACTCCCAGCATGCCTAGACAGCCTTTGGCTGTATGGGCATGCTGGGAGTTGTAGTTTTGCAACATCTGGAGGGCCCCAGTTTGGAGACCATTGTATAATGGTCTCCAATCTGTGCTCTTCCAGCTGTTGCAAAACTACAACTCCCAGCATGCACTGACTGTCCAGGCATGCTGGGAGTTTTAGTTCAGCAACATCTGGCCCTTCAGATGTTGCCGAACTACAACTCCCAGCATGCCCTTCAGCTGTCTGGGCATGCTGGGAGTTATAGTTTTGCAACAACTGGAGACACACTGGTTGGGAAACATTGTTTCTAACTCAGTGTTTCCTAACCTGTGTGCCTCCAGCTGTTGAAAACTATAATTCCCAGCATGCACTAACAGACCATGCATGCTGGGAGATGTAGTTTTGCAACATCTGGAGGGCCCCAGTTTGGAGACCATTGTATAATGGTCTCCAATCTGTGCTCTTCCAGCTGTTGCAAAACTACAACTCCCAGTATGCACTGACTGTCCAGGCATGCTGGGAGTTTTAGTTCAGCAACATCTGGCCCTTCAGATGTTGCCGAACTACAACTCCCAGCATGCCCTTCAGCTGTCTGGGCATGCTGGGAGTTGTAGTTTTGCAACAACTGGAGACACACTGGTTGGGAAACATTGTCTGTTTCTAACTCAGTGTTTCCTAACCTGTGTGCCTCCAGCTGTTGCAAAACTATAACTCCCAGCATGCACTAACAGACCATGTATGCTGGGAGTTGTGGTTTTGCAACAGCTGGTGCACCCCCCCTGTGAATGTACAGGGTACATTCACATGGGCGAGGCTTTTACAGTGGGTTTCTCGCATCTTGAGATGCAGCAAATTTTGCAGCAAAAACTCGCTGTAATCCCCCGCCCATGTGACTGTACCCTAAAAACACTACACTACACTAACACAAAATAAAATAAAAAGTTAAAAACACTACATATACACATACCCTTACACAGCCCCCCTCCCCCAATAAGAACGTCCGGTACGCCACTGTTTCCAAAGCAGAGCCTCCAGCTGTTGAAAAACAACAACTCCCAGTATTGCCGGACAGCCGTTGACTGTCCACGCATGCTGGGAGTTTTACAACAGCTGGAGGCACCCTGTTTGGGAATCACTGGCGTAGAATACCCCTATGTCCACCCCTATGCAAATCCCTAATTTAGGCCTCAAATGCACATGGCGCTCTCACTTTGGAGCCCTGTCGTATTTCAAGGCAACGGTTTAGGGCGACATATGGGGTATCGCCGTACTCGGGAGAAATTACGTTATAAGGTTTGGGGGGCTTTTTCTTCTTTAACCCTTCATGAAAAGGAAATGTTGGGGTCTACACCAGAATGTTAGTGTAAAAAAATTAAATTTTTTACACTAACATGCTGATGTTGCCCTATACTTTACATTTTCACAAGAGGTAAAAGGGAAAAAAGCCCCCCAAAATTTGTAACGCAATTTCTCCCGACTACAGAGATACCCCATATGTGAGCGCAAAGTGCTCTGGGGGCGCACAACAAGGCCCAGAAGGGAGAGTGCACCATGTACATTTGAGGTGATTTGCACAGGGGTGGCTGATTGTTACAGCGGTTTTGACAAACGCAAAAAAAAAAAAAACCCACATGTGACCCCATTTCGGAAACTACACCCCTCACGGAATGTAATGAGGGGTGCAGTGAGAATTTACCCCCCACAGGTGTCTGACGGATCTTTGGAACAGTGGTCCGTGAAAATGAAAACTTGTACAGCCCACTGTTCCAAAGATCTATCAGACACCAGTGGGGGGCAAATGCTCACTGTACCCCTTGTTACGTTCCTCAAGGGGTCTCGTTTCCAAAATGGTATGCCATGTGTTTTTTTTTTTGCTGTTCTGGCACCAGAGGGGCTTCCTAAATGCGATATGCCCCCCGAGCAAAATTTGTTCTCAAAAAGCCAAATATGACTCCTTCTCTTCTGAGCATTGTAGTTCGCCCATAGTGCACTTCAGGTCAACTTATGGGGTACCTCCATACTCAGAAGAGAAGGGGTTACAAATATTGGGGGGTATTTCCTGCTATTAACCCTTGCAAAAATGTGAAATTTGGGGGGAAACACACATTTTAGTGGAATTATTATTTTTTTTTTTACATATGCAAAAGTCGTGAAACACCTGTGGGGTAATAAGGCTCACTTTATTCCTTATTACATTCCTCAAGGGGTCTAGTTTCCAAAATGGTATGCCATGTGTTTTTTTTTTGCTGTTCTGGCACCATAGGGGCTTCCTAAATGAGACATGCCCCCCGAGCAAAATTTGCTCTCAAAAAGCCAAATATGACTCCTTCTCTTCTGAGCATTGTAGTTCACCCATAGTACACTTCAGGTTAACTTATGGGGTACCTCCATACTCAGAAGAGAAGGGGTTACAAATATTGGGGGGTATTTCCTGCTATTAACCCTTGGAAAAATTTGAAATTTGGGGGGAAACACACATTTTAGTGAAAAAAAATAATTTTTTTTTACATATGCAAAAGTCGTGAAACACCTGTGGGGTATTAAGGCTCACTTTATTTCTTGTTATGTTCCTCAAGGGGTCTAGTTTCCAAAATGGTATGCCATGTGAGGGTTTTTTGCTGTTCTGGCACCATAGGGGCTTCCTAAATGCAACATGCCCCCCAAAAACCATTTCAGAAAAACGTACTCTCCAAAATCCCCTTGTCGCTCTTTCCCTTCTGAGCCCTCTACTGCGCCCGCCGAACACTTTACATAGACATATGAGGTATGTGCTTACTCGAGAGAAATTGGGCTACAAATATAAGTATAAATTTTCTCCTTTTACCCCTTGTAAAAATTCAAAAATTGGGTCTACAAGAACATGCGAGTGTAAAAAATGAAGATTGTGAATTTTCTCCTTCACTTTGCTGCTATTCCTGTGAAACACCTAAAGGGTTAAAATGATGACTGAATGTCATTTTGAATACTTTGGGGGGTGCAGTTTTTATAATGGGGTCTTTTGTGGGGTATTTCTAATATGAAGACCCTTCAAATCCACTTCAAACCTGAACTGGTCCCTGAAAAATAGTGAGTTTGAAAATTTTGTGAAAAATTGGAAAATTGCTGCTGAACTTTGAAGCCCTCTGGTGTCTTCCAAAAGTAAAAACTCGTCACTTTTATGATGCAGACATAAAGTAGACATATTGTATATGTGAATAAAATTTTTTTTAATTTGTAATATACATTTTCCTTACAAGCAGAGAGCTTCAAAGTTAGAAAAATGCAAAATTTTCAAATTTTTCATCAAATTTTAGGATTTTTCACAAGGAAAGGATGCAAGTTACCATAAAATTTTACCACCACGTTAAAGTAGAATATGTCACGAAAAAACAGTCTCGGAATCAGAATGATAACTAAAAGCATTCCAGAGTTATTAATGTTTAAAGTGACAGTGGTCAGATGTGCAAAAAACGCTCTGGTCCTTAAGGCCAAAATGGGCTTGGTCCTGAAGGGGTTAATCAACTGGTGCCAGAAAGTTAAACAGATTTGTAAATTACTTCTATTAAAAAATCTTAATCCTTCCAGTGCGTATAAGCTGCTGAATACTGCAGCAGAAATTATTTTCTTTTTGGAACACAGAGCTCTCTGCTGATATCATGACCACAATGCTCTCTGCTGACACCTCTGTCCATTTTAGGAATTGTCCACAGTAGGAGAAAATCCCCATAGCAAACATATGCTGCTCTGGACAGTTCCTAAAATGGACTGAGATGTCAGCAGAGAGCACTGTAGTCATGATGTCAGCAGAGAGCACTGTGTTCCAAAAAGAAAATAATTTCCTCTGTATTATTCAGCAGCTAATAAGTACCGGAAGGAGTAAGATATTTAATAGAAGTAATTTACAAATCTGTTTAACATTCTGGCACCAGTTGATAAAAAAAAAAAGTTTTCCACCGTAGTACCCCTTTAATGTGCTATATGTAAGTGTATGGGAAAGTAGTTGTCTGTGCACACAATATGCAAAAAAGGACATTGTTTTTTACAGCCGTGTAAATAAGTGACATGTCGCGGATGCTAAAATTTTTCCTTTTTTTTACATATTTTGTGCAAAACAACCACTTTTTCATAGACTTACATAAAGCATATTAATGTTAAAAATACTGACACAACTGCCTCCAGCTGTTGCAAAAGTACAACTCCCAGCATGCATGGTCTGTCAGTACATGCTGGGAGTTGTAGTTTTGAAACAGCTGGAGGTTTTTGCCCCCTCCCCCCCCCTCTATGTGAATGTACAGGGTACATTCACACGGGAGAGTTTATAATGAGCTTCCTACTTCAAGTTTGAGCTGCGGCAAACTCCTAGCGGGAAACTCACCGTAAACCCCCACCATTGTGAATGTACCCTAAAAACACTAAACTAACACACAATAAAGGGTAAAACACTACATATACACGCCCTTACACTGTCCCCCCCAATAAAAATGAAAAACGTATTGTACGGCAGTATTTCCAAAACTGGGCCTCCAGCTATTGCAAAACAACAACTCCCTGCATTTCCAGACAGCTACTGACCAGGCATGCTAGGAGTTTAGCAACAGCTGGAGGCACGCTGTTTGGGAATCACTGGCGTAGAATACCCCTATGTTCACCCCTATGCAATCCCTAATTTAGTCCTCAAATGCGCATGGCGCTCTCTCACTTCGGAGCCCTATTGTATTTCAAGGAAACAGTTTAGGGCCACATATGGGGTATTTCCATACTCGGGAGAAATTGCACTACAAATTATGGGGGTCATTTTCTCCTTTTAACCCTTATGAAAAGGAAAAGTTGGGGTCTACACCAGCCTGTTAGTGTAAAAAAATTAAAAAAATTACATTTACATGCTGGTGTTGCCCCATACTTTTTATTTTCACATGCGGTAAAAGGAAAAAACGACCCCCAAAATTTGTAACGCAATTTCTTCAGAGTATGGAAATACCCCATATGTGGGCCTAAAATGCTCTGCGGACGCACAACAAGGCTCAGGAGTGAGAGCGCACTATGTTGTACATTTGAGTCCTAAATTGGCAATTTGCACAGGGGTGGCTGATTTTACAGCGGTTTTAACATAAACACAAAAAATATAAATACCCATATGTGACCCCATTTTGGAAACTACACCTCTCACGGAATGTAACTATGGGTATAGTGAGCTTTAACACCCCTCAGGTGTTTGACGAATTTTCATTAAAGTTTGATGGGAAAAGTGTTACCCTAAATTTTTCATTTTGACAAGGGAAAATAGGAAAAACGCCCCCCACCAAAGTTTTTTTTATCCCATTTCTTCTTAGTAAGAACATACCCCATATGTGGATGTAAAGTGCTCTGCCGACTAAGTACAATGCACAGAAGAGAGGGAGCGCCATTGGGCTTTTGAAAAGAAAATTGTTCCGGAATTGAAGGCCACGTGTGTTTAAAAAGCCCCCATAGTGCCAGAATAATGGACCCCCCCCCACATGTGACCCCATTTTGTAAACTACACCCCTCATGTAATGTATTAAGGGGTGCAGTGAGCATTTACGCCCCACTGGAGAAAAATGAAATGTAATTTTTCATTTGCACTGCCCACTGTTCCAGAGATCTGTCAAATGCCAATGGGGTGTAAATAATCACTGCACCCATCATTAAATTCTGTGAGGGGTTTAGTTTCCAAAATGGGGTCACATGTGGGGGGGGTCCACTGTTCTGGCACCACGGGGGGGCTTTGTAAACGCACATGGCCCTTTACTTCCATTCCAAACAAATTCTCTTTCCAAAAGCTCAATGGCGCTCCTCCTCTTCTGAGCATTGTAGTGCACCAGCAGAGCACTTGACGTCCACACACAGGGTATTTCCATACTCAGAAGAAATGGGGTTACAAATTTTGGGGGTAATTTACTCTTATTTCCCCTTGTAAAAAATGTTAAATTTGTGAAAAAAAACAGCATTTTAGTGCACTGCTACCGCTCCTCCATCCTCCACACTGCTACAGCCCCCCCATCCTCCACACTAATACAGCCCCCCATCCTCCACACTGCTACAGCCCCCCATCCTCGCCTTCCTCTGTCATCCTCCACACTCCTACAGTGCCCCCCACCCCTCTGCCATATTAAACTACCGTACCTCACAACTTCATACCGTACGGAAGCTGCAGCTCTCAGCGGCAGCGGGACCTCCTTCTGTTGCTTAGCAGCCGGGGGCAGGGACATGTCCGTGACGTCGGCCGTGCACACGCGCGACATGTCTGTGACGTCGGCCGTGCACACGCGCCGACGTTTTAAAGTGACAGCGTCCCTGCCCCGGCTGCTAAGCAACAGAAGGAGGTCCCGCTACAGCTTCCGTACGGTATGAAGTTGTAAGATAGATAGTTAGATATGGGACCAGCCAAAGGAGGGCGGTGGGTGGCCGGGGACGGGGGGTGGTGGGGTCGGGTTTGCGGGCATTACTGGCGGCCACGGTCCGGATCTGGACCGCAGTCCGCCAGTTGATTACCCCTGGCCTAGGTCTTATTTTTGGGGTAGGGCTTATATTGCAGCCCACCCTGAAAATACTGCTAGGGCTTACTTTCGGGGTAGGGTTTATTTTCGGGGAAACACATAAACAGCAGTCCACCTGCACTAAGAGTCTAAACTTCACGGCTACCAGCTCTAGCCGGGCACACACTTACGAATCTCCTACCTCTAGGAGTCTCTTGGTCTAAGGACCAGGCACAAAAGCTTGACGGTTACATTACAACTTCAACAGTCTTAGCACAGTCTTGCTAGGCACATTTCTTGAACTGTTGCATGAAAAGAGTCTGTAAAGACAACAAAACTTTAAAGCTGTATAAATGTCACAGTTCAGATGCAACTCTGGCAATATCGTCCTGCTCCTCGCCTAGTGCCTCTACCCCTCTCAGGATCACGAGCAGGCAAAGAGTTAATGTGGCTCTCCCACACCACATTAGTAAAGGTAGAGTGTGACACTGAAGGATTGAGGTTAACAGTTGGTGCTGGTTGATTCGGCCCCACCTCCTCATCAGGCGTGGGTCACAGCACATTTGTTGGTACCTGGGGGGGAGGCCAAAGCTCCTTGTCGGGAGTAGGCCCAGGTACTTTGGTTGGTACCCGCGGTTGAGGCCAAACCTCCTGGATGGGAGTAGGCCAGGGTACTTTGTTGAAGGCAGAAGGAAGTGGGTGCTGCTGTAAAGACTCCTCCTCCTTGGGTAGGTTTGTGGAGGCATCAGGAGCAGGCCATTTCGGCCTCAGCTGGAAGGGATCCGCTTCCCAATCATCAGAGGGAAAGTACTTGAAGGACAACTGGGTTGGAGCGGCTGGCCTAGTGACTGCGGCCGCCCACTCTCCTCGCAGGCCCTGGATGGGGGTGTACTCCACTATCTCACCCACCTCCAGGGAATGGAACTTCTTATGAAGATATGACCTCTGTACAGCTTGCCGGTTTACGAGGATGGTATAGCCGGTGTGGCAATCAATGAGGGTACCATAACCTCTGACCTTGTCGAACTTGGCCACTGTTGCTCTACGACGTTCCAAGGGCTTCTCCCCTTCTCGGGGATGATCACACTTGCGAATGAAGAGTGCCTCCATCTCTTTGGTGTTCTCTTGGTAGCGGATCCTCTCCTCAAGAGGCAGATGTACATGCTTGGGGGCGTGAAGTTCTTTGTGACGGGACTTTAATTTTTTCCATCAGGTCGGCTATTTTCGCCTCCTGGCGGGCCTTTTCTTGTTGCGCCTTAGGAACCGATGGTAGGGGTTTCTCAGGCAGGCGTTGAAGCACATCATGCATATATTGGATAAAGTCAGGTTCATCCCCAAAGACCCATTGGGGCAATTTAGGTAAGCACGGTCGTGCATACTGCAGGCGGGCTGGTGGAGGAAGCTGGTGGAGGGCTGGTGGAGGAAGAGAAAGCTGCCTTTGATGGGGTGCTAACAGAGGATTCCTCCGTCAGGATCTCAGCCCACAAACTCCCAGTGCGGTGGTGAGGGGACAATCTCACCGGTGATGGAGTTCCAGGTGTCCCTGCGGTGTCCCCTGGAGGGGTATCTTGCCAGTCGTCATCGTCATAAGGCAGTGGAGGAAGATTGCAGGCCCCCTCTTTTCGCGTGTGCTCTCTGCACACGGCACCATACGCAATTTTCCGTACAATTATATGGTGCTCCGTAACACATTGGGACAGTCTTTTATTTAGGGGGAGTACACTTTACTTGGTGGCAACAGCTGGAGGCACACACCCGTGTCCTGTTCATAAGACGCCAAAAAGCTATGTGATGGCCTGGGGGATGTAGGGTATGGGGAGTGTAGTTGTGCGGTAACCAAAGGGTGCTTGTTAATCCTTGCTATTCGTGACGCCAGGGTGTGGGCTCCTCAATAAAGCTTTTCCTACTGCCACCCTTCCCAAGAGCGATAGGAAGGTAGATAAGAAGAATAGATTGTCCACAACCGGAGAGTTTTCTGAAACAACATTAATGTTTACTGAAGGTTTTGTGCAAGCTTCAATATTACAACAGTCTCTGGGTATAACAACAGCTTTTGTTTGATTATTGACAAAGGTCGGGACTTTAGCATTGAGTCTTTTGATACTATGCCTTGCTCCACTGGATTTAGGGGTTAATTGCGGTCCAGTAGTCACGCTAGCAATAGCGGGGATTTAGGTTTGAACTCATGGTTTTGGTTCCGCTGAGGCGGCAGGTGTTTGAGGCCTAGCGTGTCTTTGAAAGTTGCTCGCAGTTGGACGCAGCTCCCTTATATGGGCAGGGGCTGGACTACTGCTAAATGGTCCATACTGATGTCAATCATCATAACAGAGATTTGTGGGTAACACGTGACCCAAGGACCTCCTAAGGTCCTGCAACATACAATAGAGGTTACTAGCATGGTCACATGACCGAAGGTCCTGCGACGCCGAACAAGGTAAATACTATACATTACTATAAAACATATATATAATTATTAAATATATACATTTATCATTATTAGAGATAAACTTTAGGAGAGGCGACTAGGGGCTGTCCCACCTGAGGAACCCTACCTGAACGTAGTTACTCTGACTTTGGGGACCTCTACACAAGGTACTGTATGCAATTCTGTACCGGGACACCACAATTGCCTTCATGCACTGTGACATTGGCTGGGTTAATGAATATTCATTCCCTCCCTCCCTCTCCCTCTCCACTTTCCAAACACGTCTTCTGCACATGTGCCGCTTCCTGGGCTGTACTGAAGTTGCGCTGAGGCCACTTCCGGGTGTACCCAGGAAGCGGCACATGTGCAGAAGATGTTTTTGGGAAGCGGAGAGGGAGAAGCGGAGGGAGGGGATGAATATTCATTACCGCGGCAGATGTCACAGTGCCCGAAGGCAAGCTTCTCTCCCCGCCCGTGCCACTTGGTCCTCATTACCATAATCACAAAATGTGAAGGTTAGCATAATTTTTATCAGCATCACCTGCACTACCAGCCAGTACCACTGGTTAGTGTGGCTGACTTTGCTGACAGTTTTACCTTTAAAGGGATATTCCGGTAATATTTTTTATTTGGCTATGCTACAGGAGCTGTAAAGTTAGTGTAGTTCATAATATAGTGTCTGTATAGTGTGTGACGGTTTTCTCACAATTCTTCTGTGAATTTCACCTCACTATTTATTTTTACCAGCATACAAAATGACTGTTGTCTCGGATTTTTCCCAGCTAGCAATGCGGCCGAGACCTGACTCACTAGTCAGCTGATGACAGGGAGCCTGTCTTCTTCAATGGGTGGAGGGATCAATCAGCCACTAATGCAACAGCTGGAGGCACGCTAATTGAAAACCACAGGTCTGCAGCTCATTTATGTTTCAATGGGTGGGGTGGCTGATTTGTGGGAGGGAGGAAAATGGAATTGTGGGATTTGTAGTCAAAAAAAGAAAAGTCATACAGGAAAAACAAGTTCACAAAATGCTTGCCACAGTATTATGGTAATCTCATGACTTAACATTAGCCCCATTTAGCCCCAAGACAAGCGCAGATCCTTCCTAAGTATGTCTATTACTGTCTGCCAGGTACGTACTAAAATCACCTTATGGTGGATAACCCCTTTAAGTATGCTATGGGTAAATGAAAAAAAAAAATGTCCGTCCCCCTCTCAGGAAAGTCCCTGAATATAAGATAAATAGAAAGACAGATAGATATGAGAGATAAATAGATAGATATTAGATAGATTGAAAGAGAGATATGAGATAGATATGAGATAGATAGATAGATAGATAGATGAGATAGATAGAGACGTCAGTGTTTCCCAACCAGTGTGCCTCCAGCTGTTGCACAACAACAACTTTCAGCATGCCCACACAGCCAAAGGCATGCTGGGAGTTGTAGTTATGAAACAGCTGGAGGAACTCCTGTTAGAAAACACTAAGTGATAGGTAGATTGATAGATTAACAGATAGATCAGTGTTTCCCAACCTGGGTGCCTCCAGCTGTTGCAAAACTACAAGTCCCAGCATGCCCACACAGTCAGAGCTCTTATAGCTGTGACTGCAAACTGCGGCTGCTTAGTATTAAGAGCAGGCAGGGGGACAGCCCAGCCCACAGACGGTCTGGCCCACCGGGAAAATGCCCGGTGTGTGCAATGGCCAGTCCGGGCCTGGCTACGCTGCAGTACATAGCTGCGCACAGGCACGTCACCTCATCCCCCAGAATTCCTTGCTGTCTTAAAGGGCAAGTAACTAATACAGGAAGGCCGCAGGCATCAGCTGGCCTGCCGAATGAGGTATATTTCAAATTTTCTTACCGGAGTGACAGTGCTTATTGAAAGTAGCGGCGGGCGGGGAGAGATTAAACCATTATCGGTCCCCCAGCCTGAATTGGTGGGGGGGATTCATCCTCCCTGGTTCCTACGCCCCTGGGCTGCTGATAAGCTGCATCCTGCATGTAATTCAGGGTCATCCCGCCTACTTCCCTTCCTGCCTTGCCTTCCCGCCTACCCAGCATTCCTTCCTCCATGTACTGACATGTGGATCCGCCATTTTAGATGCCCTGGAGCCTGCACCGCAGTAAATGGAGTTTAATGATGTGATTTGGGTGATAGAATTGCGGCGATATTCGCATCTGTTGCAAATCGACTATTTTCTAAAACTCGTAACAAATTCGGGTTCATCAGTTTCGATTCGCTCTTCTCTAAAAGAGAACCCATTATGTTCAGACAATGTGTACGTCTCATGTACGTTTTGTTCCTTCTGATTTTCTTGTGTCATTAAATTTATATATTTTGGTAGGAAAAGGCAACGTATAATAAGTCTGAGACATCATAATATATGTAATGATTTTTTAACCTGTGCACTGCTTACGCAAAGAAACCAAATTGAAGAGGTAAGATCTCGAATGTTACGATTTTATTAGGTCAGTTTTTACTACATGTTTTGAATACTGGATGACATATACAGTGCTATGAAAAAGTATTTGGCTCTTTACTGATTTCTCTCTTTTTTTTTTTTGCATATTTGTTACACTTAAAGGAGTACTTCAGTGCAGGAAAACGTATCCCCTTTCCAAATGATATGAAAGAAGTGTCTGATCGCGGGGGTTAAACCACTTGGACCCACCGCAATCTCCTACATGGCACCCAGGTTCTCTTCAGGAAGAGAGGGTTTCAAACCCCACAAAAAGCGGCCACTGACACACCCCCTCTATGTATCTCTATGGGAGAGCCTGAGATACCCGAATGCTGTATCTCTAACTCTCCTATAAAGATGCATGGAGGAGGCGTGTCAGCCACCACTTCATGCGGGGGTCAACATGCCGCATTACTGGGGACTGCCGGGGTCCTGTGCAGAAGATCGCAAGGGTTCTCAGCAGTCGGACCCCCTACAATCAGATATGTATCCCCTATCTTTTGATAGGGATTGAGTGTCCCTGCACCTAAGTTTTCCTTTTAAGGGGTACCTAGGAGGAAAAAATTAAAATAAACTGGTGAAAGAAATGTATACACATTTGTAAATTACTTTAAGGACCAGGCCCATTTTGGCCTTAAGGACCAGAGCGTTTTTTTGCACATCTGACCACTGTCACTTTAAGCATTAATAACTCTGGGATGCTTTTACCTTTCATTCTGATTCCGAGATTGTTTATTCATGACATATTCTACTTTATTTTTTACACTCGCATGTTCCTGTAGACCCAGTTTTTGAAGTTTTTACAAGGGGTAAAAGGAGAAAAATCCTCTCAAAATTTGTAACTCAATTTCTCTCGAGTAAGGAAATACCTCATATGTGTATGTCAAGTGTTCGGCGGGCGCAGTAGAGGGCTCAGAAGGGAAGAAGCGACAATGGGATTTTGGAGAGTGAGTTTTTCTGAAATGGCTTTTGGGGGGCATGTCACATTTAGGAAGCCCCTATGGTGCCAGAACAGCAGAAAAACCCCCACATTGCATACTATTTTTGGAAACTACACACCTCATGGCACGTCCAGTGAGCCTTAACACCCCATAGGTCTTTGACGACTTTTCATTAAAGTCAGATGTATAAAAGAAAAATAAAGTGAAATTTTTTATCCCAAATTTACCCTTTTTACAAAGGGTAATGGGAGAAAATGCTCCCCAAAATTTGTTACCCCATCTCTTCTGAGTGTGGAAAAACCCCATGTTAGGACGTAAAATGCTCTGCGGGCGAGAAGGAGTCACATTTGGCTTTTGGAAAGCAAATTTTGCTGAAATAATTTTTGGGGGGCATGTCACATTTAGGAAGCCCCTATGGTGCTAGAACAGCAAAGAAAAAAAAATACTATTTTGGAAACTACACCCCTCAATGAACGTAACAAGGTGTACAGGGACCCTTAACACCACACAGGTGTTTGACGACTTTTTGTTAAAGTTGGATGTGTAAATGGAAAAAAAATGTTTTCACTAAAATGCTGTTTTTCCCCCCAAATTTTACATTTTTTACAAGGGGTAATAAGAGTGAATTACCCCCAAAATTTGTAACCCCATTTTTTCTGAGTATGGAAATACCCCGTGTGTGGACGTCAAGTGCTCTGCTGTGCACTACAATGCTCAGAAGAGAAGGAGTGCCATTGAGCTTTTGGAAAGAGAATTTGTTTGGAATGGAAGTAAGGGGCCATGTGCGTTTACAAAGCCCCCCGTGGTGCCAGAACAGTGGACATGTGACCCCATTTTGGAAACTAAACCCCTCACAGAATTTAATGATGGGTGCAGTGAGTATTTACACCCCACTGGCGTTTGACAGATCTTTGGAACAGTGGGCGGTGCAAATGAAAAATTACATTTCATTTTTCTCCGGTGGGGCGTAAAATGCACCCCTTAATACATTACATGAGGGGTGTAGTTTACAAAATGGGGTCACATGTGGGGGGGGGGGGGTCCATTATTCTGACACTATGGGGGCTTTTTAAACACACGTGGCCTTCAATTCTGGAACAATTTTCTTTTCAAAAGCCCAATGGCGCTCCCTCTCTTCTGTGCATTGTAATTAGTTCGCAGAGCACTTTACATCCACATATGGGGTATGTTCTTACTAAGAAGAAATGGGGTAAAAAAAACTTTGGTGGGGGGCGTTTTTCCTATTTTCCCTTGTCAAAATGAAAAATTTACAATAACACCTTTCCCATCAAACTTTAATGAAAATTTGTCAAACACCTGAGGGGTGTTAAGGCTCACTCTACCCATAGTTACATTCCGTGAGGAATGTAGTTTCCAAAATGGGGTCACATTTGGATATTTATATTTTTTGTGTTTGTAAGAACCGCTGTAAAATCAGCCACCCTTGTGCAAATCGCCAATTTAGGACTCAAATGTTCATAGTGCGCTCTCACTCCTGAGCCTTGTTGTGCATCCGCAGAGCATTTTAGGCCCACATATGGGGTATTTCCATACTCAGAAGAAATTGCGTTACAAATTTTGGGGGTCTTTTTTTCCTCTTACCGCATGTGAAAATAGAAAGTATGGGGCAACACCAGCATGTTAGTGTCATTTTTATTTTTTTACACTAACAGGTTGGTGTAGACCCCAACTTTTCCTTTTCATAAGGGTTAAAAGGAGAAAAAGACCCCCATAATTTGTAGTGCAATTTCTCCCGAGTATGGAAATACCCCATATGTGGCCCTAAACTGTTTCCTTGAAATACAATAGGACTCCGAAGTGAGAGAGCGCCATGCGCATTTGAGGACTAAATTAGGGATTGCATAGGGGTGAACATAGGGGTATTCTACGCCAGTGATTCCCAAACAGCGTGCCTCCAGCTGTTGCTAAACTCCTAGCATGCCTGGTAAGTAGCTGTCTGGAAATGCTGGAAGTTGTTGTTTTGCAACAGCTGGAGGCCCAGTTTTGGAAACACTGCTGTAAAATAAGTTTTTCATTTTTATTGGGGGGGACAGTGTAGGGGCGTGTATATGTGGTGTTTTACCCTTTATTATGTGTTAGTTTAGTGTTTTTAAGGTACATTCACATTGGTGGGGTTTACGGTGAGTTTCCCGCTAAGAGTTTGCCGCAGCTCAAACTTGAAGTAGGAAACTCACTGTAAACTCGCCCGTGTGAATGTACCCTATACATTCACATGAGGGGGGGCAAAAACCTCCAGCTGTTTCAAAAGTACAACTCCCAGCATGCACTGACAGACCATGCATGCCGGGAGTTGTACTTTTGCAACAGCTGGAGGCACACTGGTTGGAAAACCTTCAGTTAGGTTCTGTTACCTTACTCAGTATTTTACCAACCAGTGTGCCTCCAGCTGTTGCAAAACTACAACTCCCAGCATGTACTGATAGCCGAAGAGCATGCTGGGAGTTGTAGTCTTGCAAGATCTAGAGGGCCACAGTTTAGAGACCACTGCACAGTGATCTCCAAACTGTAGCCCTCCAGCTGTTGCAAAACTATAAATCCCAGCATGCCCACACAGCAAACAGCTGTCTGGGCATACTGGGAGTTGTAGTTTTGCAACTTCTGGAGGGCTAAAGTTTAGAGACAACTGTGTAGTGGCCTCAGACTGTAGCCCTCCAGATGTTGCAAGGCAACTCACCGGCTTCCGTAGGATCCAGGGAGCCGCATCGCCGTCCTCTTCTGCTGCCGATTGCTGCCTGCTGCTGCCGCCGATGGGTAAGTGGACTTCAGCGCCGGTCCTCCTCGGTTTCCCCGTTCTGCCCAATCTATTGTGGGTGGGCAGAATGGGGAAACCGAAAGTTAACCCCCCCTCTCCCGATCTGCTATTGGTCTTAATTTCCAGACGAGCAATAGCAGGGATAGTAGGGTGGCACCCTTGCCACCTCACTCCTATCCCTTCAGGGGGATCGTGGGTGTCTTGGACAACCCCGATCCCCCTTATTTTCCAGGTTACCGGTCAAAGTGTGAATTCACCGGCGATTTGCAGCGATGGGGGGGGGGTCTGATGACCTCCCTGGGCATTTGCGCGGGGTGCCTACTGATCGATATCACAGTCACCCCAGTCCGATACCAGGGAGCGAAGGCGTAGGTCCCTAAGTGGTTAAAAACCTTAATCATTCCAGTATTTATCAGCTCTCGTATACTACAGAGGAAGTTGTGTAGTTGTTTCCAGTCTGAGCACAGTGCTCTCTGCTGCCACCTCTTTCTGTGTCAGGAACTGTCAAGAGCAGGAGCAAATCCTCATAGCAAACCTATCATGCTCCAGACAGTTCCTAACATGGACAGATGTGGCAGCAAAGAGCAATGTGGTCAAACAGAAAAGAACTACACAACTTCCTCTGTAGTATACAAAAGCTGATAAGTACTGGAAGGGTTTTGTTTTTCATATAGAATTAATTTGGCTCCCATGCAGCGCAACTCCAGCCTGTGGCCCACTGTTTCTCCTCCTAACATCGCTAAAGTAATCGCAAAATATGGCCAAGGATGAAATCGCTACATAGTAAAAATGTAAAAATCGTGATTCTATTGCAATATATTGTGCAGCCAGAATAAAAATTAAGATACATATATTCCTATACATTTAAAGAGTTTAGGACTACAAAGACAAACAGGAGATTTGCATTTTTTTTTAAATGATAAGACATTTATTATAAGAACATAATCTGTTTTCTTCCTCCTTCTTGTTGTTATGGAGAGAGGTTGGTGCCGTTGGATCTCTTGGCTCTAGGTCTTTATCTCTAGAGTTGCCGCAGTTCTAGTTGTTCCAGTAGTTAGTTCTGGGCTGTGGTGTGAAATTCCAACTCCAACATACAGATGACAGGTTCTTATGATGTTCTGCATGGTCCTCTATACTTCAAAGGCATCAATCTTAACCCTTAGGGAGATGCTGCAGGTGTTCCTGGACATGGTCAACAATAGGTGTTGCAGGTTGAAATAGTAAGTCACATATGTCAGCAGGGTGAGGACCAGCATTGACCACTCGATGATCTTGACAAAGGCTTCACTCATCTCTTTACATTCTCCAGCACACAGGTGGGTGTATACAATGACCCCACTTCCGATAATAAGAAACACACAGGCAAGGGCCATGGCAGAGCAGATGGCTCTAACATGGCAGATGACTCTTGATGTTCCGGGCACTTTGTACAGGAGGATGGATTGACACATGTTGTATGTTCCAGCACATATGAATGTAGTCATGGCGGCGATGAGATGAATCATCGGGTAGTCTTTGGTTGAAAATACTGACATGATGACAGTCAGGACACAGGATGACCAAGCGATGACTAGTAGGGTCTTCTGGATCAATGGCTGACGGGGTCCAAAGTCTTCACGATGGAACAAGATGAACCTATAATTCAGCCATGTCAGACCAAAAGAGGCTATGGCCATCCCTATAAATCCTAAACAGAATGGGATCCGTTCAGGAAAGAAAATCCCCGTCTCACTGATGTATACCAGTGGGGAATCAGCATGGCCTTGGATCATGGTGATGGTGTAGCTGGTGGAGATCCAGACCATACACCAGAGGGCCAGGAAGAGGGGGATGAACCCCAATCCTTTAATCTCCATAGATGAAGAAAAAAGGCACAAAAGGCAAAAACCGCAAGGGAAATGCAAACCGCTCTGTAACAATCTACAGATTGAAGGTCTGGACACTGTCAGAGCAATGTAATGCCTCCAGAATTCTATGACATCACGTGATGTCACCAAGACTCTTTCTTTGTTTCTTGGAGTTGCCATGGTTACGTATCTGCTATGAACAGAACCTGATGTGACTCCATTTTGATCATCTTTGATATCTGGATAGTAATAAAATGTATTTATTTAATTTTAGAACAGTCATTAGAACAATACAACAATATTTAAGCTATAATTATTTCTTATTTCCCTTTATTATCTTATTTATCTTAAAGGGGGTGGATTATAGACAAATGCAATCACTCGTTCAAGTCCGTCTATTTTAACAGTCAAAATAAAAAAAACTGCCCTTTCCCATCTATTACTACTTCCCTCTCTTCACATTTATAAAATATGTCTAATTTTATTTCTCACTGGAATCATCACTCAGCTTTCCTAGTAGTTTGAATCACATCCCTTTTCCCATAAAAAAAAAACAATGTAAATAAAAATAAACATGTGGTATTGCCGCATGCGGAAATGTACAAATTATAAAAAATATAGTGTTAATTAAACCGCACGGTCAATGGCGTACGCACAAAAAAAAATTCCAAAGTCATGAAAAAATAAATAAAAAGCTAACTAAAAGTCCGATCAATACAAAAATGGTACCGATGAAAACTTCAGATTATGGTGTAAAAAATGAGCCCTTATATCAGCCCGATATTTTTTCTTCAATTTTGTCGCACAATAAATTTTTTTTCCGTTTTTTGGTAAAATGACTAATGTCACTGCAAAGTAGAATTTGTGCAAAAAATGGCAAAAAATAAGCCATCATATGGAATTTTATGTGCAAAATTGAAAGCGTTATGATTTTTAGAAGGTGATGAGGAAAAAATGAAAATGCAAAAACGGAAAAACCCTGCATCCTTAAAGGGGTACTCCGGTGGAAAACTTTTTTTTTTTCTTAATCAACTGGTGCCAGAAAGTTAAACAGATTTGTAAATGACTTCTATTAAAAAATCTTAATCCTTTCAGTGCGTATAAGCTGCTGAATACTGCAGCAGAAATTATTTTCTTTTTGGAACACAGAGCTCTCTGCTGATATCATGACCACAGTGCTCTCTGCTGACACCTCTGTCCATTTTAGGAACTGTCCACAGTAGGAGAAAATCCCCATAGCAAACATATGCTGCTCTGGACAGTTCCTAAAATGGACTGAGATGTCAGCAGAGAGCACTGTGTTCTGAAAAGAAAAGAATTTCCTCTGTATTATTCAGCAGCTAATAAGTACTGGAAGGAGTAAGATTTTTTAATAGAAGTAATTTACAAATCTGTTTTTTTTTTTTATCAAATGGTGCCAAAAAGTTAGGCTCGGTCCACACTACGTTTTGTCCCATACGGGAGCGCATACGGCAGGGGGGAGCTAAAACCTCGCGCTCCCGTATGTTACCGTATGCGCTCCCGTATGTCATTCATTTCAATGAGCCGACCGGAGTGAAACGTTCGGTCCGGTCGGCTCATTTTTGCGCCGTATGCGCTTTTACAACCGGACCTAAAACCGTGGTTGACCACAGTTTTAGGTCCGGTTGTAAAAGCGCATACGGCGCAAAAATGAGCCGACCGGACCGAACGTTTCACTCCGGTCGGCTCATTGAAATGAATGACATACGGGAGCGCATACGGTGACATACGGGAGCGCGAGCTTTTAGCTCCCCCCTGCCGTATGCGCTCCCGTATGGGACAAAACGTAGTGTGGACCCAGCCTTAGTTAGTTTTCCACCGTAGTACCCCTTTAATGTACTATATGTAAGTGTATGGGAAAGTAGTTGTCTGTGCACACAATATGCAAAAAAGGACATTGTTTTTTACAGCCGTGTAAATAAGTGACATGTCGCGGATGCTAAAATTTTTCCCTTTTTTTAACATATTTTGTTCAAAACAACCACTTTTTCATAGACTTACATAAAGCATATTAATGTTAAAAATACTGACACAACCTTTCTCCTTACACATTTTTGGATTTTGTGGACACATTTTTTTTTAAAATAAAATATGCCTGAAATACACTTTATGTACCTAGTCTGTTAAAGTAAGACAATTTCTCATGATAAAAACCTCTAAATAAAGCATAGAGTTACAAAATAACTGTTACGCCGAGCGCTCCGGGTCCCCGCTCCTCCCCGGAGCGCTCGCTTCACTCTCCCCGCGGCAGCGCTCCGGTCACGTCCTCTGACCCGGGGCGCTGCGATTCCGCTGCCAGCCGGGATGCGATTCGCGATGCGGGTAGCGCCCGCTCGCGATGCGCACCCCGGCTCCCCTACCTGACTCGCTCTCCGTCTGTTCTGTCCCGGCGCGCGCGGCCCCGCTCCCTAGGGCGCGCGCGCGCCGGGTCTCTGCGATTTAAAGGGCCACTGCGCCGCTGATTGGCGCAGTGGTCCCAATTAGTGTGTTCACCTGTGCACTTCCCTATATCACCTCACTTCCCCTGCACTCCCTTGCCGGATCTTGTTGCCTTAGTGCCAGTGAAAGCGTTCCTTGTGTGTTCCTTGCCTGTGTTTCCAGACCTTCTGCCGTTGCCCCTGACTACGATCCTTGCTGCCTGCCCCGACCTTCTGCTACGTCCGACCTTGCTTTTGCCTACTCCCTTGTACCGCGCCTATCTTCAGCAGCCAGAGAGGTGAGCCGTTGCTAGTGGATACGACCTGGTCACTACCGCCGCAGCAAGACCATCCCGCTTTGCGGCGGGCTCTGGTGAAAACCAGTAGTGGCTTAGAACCGGTCCACTAGCACGGTCCACGCCAATCCCTCTCTGGCACAGAGGATCCACTACCTGCCAGCCGGCATCGTGACAGTAGATCCGGCCATGGATCCCGCTGAAGTTCCTCTGCCAGTTGTCGCTGACCTCACCACGGTGGTCGCCCAGCAGTCACAACAGATAGCGCAACAAGGCCAACAGCTGTCTCAACTGACCGTTATGCTACAACAGTTACTACCACAGCTTCAGCAGTCATCTCCTCCGCCAGCTCCTGCACCTCCTCCGCAGCGAGTGGCCGCTCCTGGGATACGCTTATCCTTGCCGGATAAATTTGATGGGGACTCTAAGTTTTGCCGTGGCTTTCTTTCCCAATGTTCCCTGCATCTGGAGATGATGTCGGACCTGTTTCCCACTGAAAGGTCTAAGGTGGCTTTCGTAGTCAGCCTTCTGTCCGGAAAAGCCCTGTCATGGGCCACACCGCTCTGGGACCGCAATGACCCCGTCACTGCCTCTGTACACTCCTTCTTCTCGGAAATCCGAAGTGTCTTTGAGGAACCTGCCCGAGCCTCTTCTGCTGAGACTGCCCTGTTGAACCTGGTCCAGGGTAATTCTTCCGTTGGCGAGTATGCCGTACAATTCCGTACTCTTGCTTCAGAATTGTCCTGGAATAATGAGGCCCTCTGCGCGACCTTCAAAAAAGGCCTATCCAGCAACATTAAAGATGTTCTGGCCGCACGAGAAATTCCTGCTAATCTACATGAACTTATTCACCTAGCCACTCGCATTGACATGCGTTTTTCCGAAAGGCGTCAGGAACTCCGCCAAGATATGGACTCTGTTCGCACGAGGCGTTTCTTCTCCTCGGCTCCTCTCTCCTCTGGTCCCCTGCAATCTGTTCCTGTGCCTCCCGCCGTGGAGGCTATGCAGGTCGACCGGTCTCGCCTGACACCTCAAGAGAGGACACGACGCCGTATGGAGAACCTCTGCCTGTACTGTGCTAGTACCGAACACTTCCTGAGAGATTGTCCTATCCGTCCTCCCCGCCTGGAAAGACGTACGCTGACTCCGCACAAAGGTGAGACAGTCCTTGATGTCTACTCTGCTTCTCCACGTCTTACTGTGCCTGTGCGGATGTCTGCCTCTGCCTTCTCCTTCTCTACAGTGGCCTTCTTGGACTCAGGATCTGCAGGAAATTTTATTTTGGCCTCTCTCGTCAACAGGTTCAACATCCCGGTGACCAGTCTCGCCAGACCCCTCTACATCAATTGTGTAAATAATGAAAGATTGGACTGTACCATACGTTTCCGCACGGAGCCCCTTCTTATGAGCATCGGATCTCATCATGAGAGGATTGAACTTTTGGTCCTCCCCAATTGCACCTCGGAAATTCTCCTTGGACTTCCCTGGCTTCAACTTCATTCCCCTACCCTGGATTGGTCCACTGGGGAGATCAAGAGTTGGGGGTCCTCTTGTTCCAAGAACTGTCTAAAACCGGTTCCCAGTAACCCTTGCCGTAACTCTGTGGTTCCTCCAGTAACCGGTCTCCCTAAGGCCTATATGGACTTCGCGGATGTTTTCTGCAAAAAACAAGCTGAGACTCTACCTCCTCACAGGCCTTATGATTGCCCTATCGACCTCCTCCCGGGCACTACTCCACCCCGGGGCAGAATTTATCCTCTCTCTGCCCCAGAGACTCTTGCCATGTCCGAATACGTCCAGGAGAATCTAAAAAAGGGCTTTATCCGTAAATCCTCCTCTCCTGCCGGAGCCGGATTTTTCTTTGTGTCCAAAAAAGATGGCTCCCTACGTCCTTGCATTGACTACCGCGGTCTTAATAAAATCACGGTTAAGAACCGCTACCCCTTACCCCTCATCTCTGAACTCTTTGATCGCCTCCAAGGTGCCCACATCTTCACTAAATTGGACTTAAGAGGCGCCTATAACCTCATCCGCATCAGAGAGGGGGACGAGTGGAAAACGGCATTTAACACCAGAGATGGACACTTTGAGTATCTGGTCATGCCCTTTGGACTGTGCAACGCCCCTGCCGTCTTCCAAGACTTTGTCAATGAAATTTTTCGTGATCTGTTATACTCCTGTGTTGTTGTATATCTGGACGATATCCTAATTTTTTCTGCCAATCTAGAAGAACACCGCCAGCATGTCCGTATGGTTCTTCAGAGACTTCGTGACAACCAACTCTATGCCAAAATTGAAAAATGTCTGTTTGAATGCCAATCTCTTCCTTTTCTAGGATATTTGGTCTCTGGCCAGGGACTACAGATGGATCCAGACAAACTCTCTGCCGTCTTAGATTGGCCACGCCCCTCCGGACTCCGTGCTATCCAACGCTTTTTGGGGTTCGCCAATTATTACAGGCAATTTATTCCACATTTTTCTACCATTGTGGCTCCTATCGTGGCCTTAACCAAAAAAAATGCTGATCCCAAGTCCTGGCCTCCTCAAGCA
This sequence comes from Hyla sarda, assembly GCF_029499605.1. Taxonomy (NCBI): domain Eukaryota; kingdom Metazoa; phylum Chordata; class Amphibia; order Anura; family Hylidae; genus Hyla; species Hyla sarda. The sequence goes on along the minus strand of NW_026608884.1, from coordinate 194,756 downwards.
GAAGACGCCTTTAAACGACTCAAGTCTGCCTTTTCTTCGGCTCCCGTCCTCTCCAGACCTGACCCTTCCAAACCCTTCCTATTGGAGGTTGATGCCTCCTCAGTGGGAGCTGGAGCTGTTCTTCTACAAAAAAATTCTTCCGGGCATGCTGTCACTTGTGGTTTTTTCTCTAGGACCTTCTCTCCAGCGGAGAGGAACTACTCCATCGGGGATCGAGAGCTTCTAGCCATTAAATTAGCACTTGAGGAATGGAGGCATCTGCTGGAGGGATCAAGTTCTCCTGTTATTATCTACACCGACCACAAGAACCTCTCCTACCTCCAGTCTGCCCAACGGCTGAATCCTCGCCAGGCCCGGTGGTCTCTGTTCTTTGCCCGATTTAATTTTGAGATTCACTTTCGTCCTGCCGATAAGAACATTAGGGCCGATGCTCTCTCTCGTTCCTCGGATGCCTCAGAAGTTGAACTCTCTCCGCAACACATCATTCCACCTGACTGCCTGATCTCCACTTCTCCTGCCTCCATCAGGCAGACTCCTCCAGGAAAGACCTTTGTTTCTCCTCGCCAACGCCTCGGAATCCTCAAATGGGGTCACTCCTCCCATCTCGCAGGTCATGCGGGTATCAAGAAATCTGTGCAACTCATCTCCCGCTTCTATTGGTGGCCGACTCTGGAGACGGATGTTGTGGACTTTGTGCGAGCCTGCACTATCTGTGCCCGGGATAAGACTCCTCGCCAGAAGCCCGCTGGTTTTCTTCATCCTCTGCCTGTCCCCGAACAGCCTTGGTCTCTGATTGGTATGGATTTTATTACTGATTTACCCCCTTCCCGTGGCAACACTGTTATTTGGGTGGTCGTTGATCGATTCTCCAAAATGGCACATTTCATCCCTCTTCCTGGTCTTCCTTCTGCGCCTCAGTTGGCTAAACAATTTTTTGTACACATTTTTCGTCTTCACGGGTTGCCTACGCAGATTGTCTCGGATAGAGGCGTCCAATTCGTGTCTAAATTCTGGAGGGCTCTCTGTAAACAACTCAAGATTAAATTAAATTTTTCTTCTGCATATCATCCCCAGTCCAATGGACAAGTAGAAAGGATTAACCAGATCTTGGGTGATTATTTGCGACATTTTGTTTCCTCCCGCCAGGATGACTGGGCAGATCTCCTCCCATGGGCCGAATTCTCGTATAACTTCAGGGTCTCTGAGTCTTCCTCCAAATCCCCATTTTTCGTGGTGTACGGCCGTCACCCTCTTCCCCCCCTCCCTACTCCCTTGCCCTCTGGTCTGCCCGCTGTGGATGAAATTTCTCGTGACCTTTCCATCATATGGAGAGAGACCCAAAATTCTCTCTTACAGGCTTCATCACGCATGAAGAAGTTCGCGGATAAGAAAAGAAGAGCTCCCCCCGTTTTTTCCCCTGGAGACAAGGTATGGCTCTCCGCTAAATATGTCCGCTTCCGTGTCCCTAGCTACAAGTTGGGACCACGCTATCTTGGTCCTTTCAAAATTTTGTGTCAAATTAATCCTGTCTCTTATAAACTTCTTCTTCCTCCCTCTCTTCGTATCCCTAATGCCTTTCACGTCTCTCTTCTCAAACCACTCATCCTCAACCGTTTTTCTCCCAAATCTGTTCCTCCCACTCCTGTTTCCGGCTCCTCGGACATCTTCTCGGTCAAAGAAATTTTAGCTGCCAAAAAGGTCAGAGGGAAAAATTTTTTTTTAGTGGACTGGGAGGGTTGTGGTCCTGAAGAGAGATCCTGGGAACCTGAGGACAACATCCTAGACAAAAGTCTGCTCCTCAGGTTCTCAGGCTCTAAGAAGAGGGGGAGACCCAAGGGGGGGGGTACTGTTACGCCGAGCGCTCCGGGTCCCCGCTCCTCCCCGGAGCGCTCGCTTCACTCTCCCCGCGGCAGCGCTCCGGTCACGTCCTCTGACCCGGGGCGCTGCGATTCCGCTGCCAGCCGGGATGCGATTCGCGATGCGGGTAGCGCCCGCTCGCGATGCGCACCCCGGCTCCCCTACCTGACTCGCTCTCCGTCTGTTCTGTCCCGGCGCGCGCGGCCCCGCTCCCTAGGGCGCGCGCGCGCCGGGTCTCTGCGATTTAAAGGGCCACTGCGCCGCTGATTGGCGCAGTGGTCCCAATTAGTGTGTTCACCTGTGCACTTCCCTATATCACCTCACTTCCCCTGCACTCCCTTGCCGGATCTTGTTGCCTTAGTGCCAGTGAAAGCGTTCCTTGTGTGTTCCTTGCCTGTGTTTCCAGACCTTCTGCCGTTGCCCCTGACTACGATCCTTGCTGCCTGCCCCGACCTTCTGCTACGTCCGACCTTGCTTTTGCCTACTCCCTTGTACCGCGCCTATCTTCAGCAGCCAGAGAGGTGAGCCGTTGCTAGTGGATACGACCTGGTCACTACCGCCGCAGCAAGACCATCCCGCTTTGCGGCGGGCTCTGGTGAAAACCAGTAGTGGCTTAGAACCGGTCCACTAGCACGGTCCACGCCAATCCCTCTCTGGCACAGAGGATCCACTACCTGCCAGCCGGCATCGTGACAATAACACTGGTATATAAGGAGAAATATCACCCTACATATTACCATCATATTGTTACTGACCAAATCCTGTATACTGAGACCAATATTACCAATAATACCAGTATAAAAAGGAGGAGTATTATCACTATACAGTACATAAATGTGGATACAGAGACAAAAAAAAGACATGGTCGCACATCCACAATATGCACAAATGATCTAGCGCTTCTCAGCAATATATATAAAACAAACAGGTCGTTTGTGTACTTTATGATCATAAAGTGCATGAAGCCTGCCAGTCTGGTCACGGCCACCTGGATGTGGTGGGTCCCTAACATCCCTAGCATAACATGGTGTTGCACCACACGGCGACCACTACCGCCACATAGTTACATAGTTAGTATGGTTGAAAAAAAAACATACGTCCATCAAGTCCAACCAGGGAATTGAAGTGAAGGGTGTAAGGGGATAAGGGGATGTAGTTTTATAATTCTGCATGAGCATTAATGTTATTTTGTTCCAGGAATGTATCTAACCCTGTTTTAAAGCTGTTAATTGTTCCTGCTGTGACCAGTTCCTGAGGTAGACCGTTCCATAAATTCACAGTCCTCACGGTAAAGAAGGCGTGTCGCCCCTTTCGACTAAACCTTTTCTTCTCCAGACGGAGGGAGTGCCCCCTCGTCCTTTGGGAGGGTTTAACCTGGAACAGTTTTTCTCCATATTTTTTGTATGGGCCATTTATATACTTATATACGTTTATCATATCCCCCCCTTAAACGCCTCTTCTCAAGACTAAACAATTGTAACTCCTTTAATCGCTCCTCAAAGATAAGATGTTCCATGCCCCATATTAGTTTAGTCGCGCATCTCTGCACCCTTTCCAACTCCGCAGTGTCCCTTTTATGAACAGGCGACCAAAACTGAACAGCATATTCCAGGTGAGGCCGTACCAATGCTTTATAAAGGGGGAGTATGATGTCCCTGTCCCTTGAGTCCATGCCTCTTTTTATACATGACAATATCCTGCCGGCTTTGGAAGCAGTAGCCTGACATTGCATGCTATTCTGTAGTCTGTGATCTACAAGTACACCCAGATCCTTCTCTACCAGTGACTCTGCCAGTTTAATCCCCCCTAAGACATACGACGCATGCAAGTTATTAGTACCCAGATGCATAACTTACATTTATCCACATTGAACCTCATTTGCCAAGTGAATGCCCAGACACTTAGTCTATCCAAGTCCATCCTCTATATCATTGATAAGTAAATTAAACAACAGCGGGCCCAGTACTGAACCTTGGGGTACACCACTAATAACCGGGGACCAATCAGACTACGAATCATTGACCACCACTCTCTGGGTACGATCCATGAGCCAGTGTTCAATCCAGTTACAAACTAAAGTTTCCAAGCCCAAGGACCTTAACTTACCTGTCAGACGTCTATGAGGGACAGTATCAAACGCTTTGGCAAAATCCAGAAACACTATATCCACAGCCATTCCTCTGTCAAGGCTTCTACTCACCTCTTCATAAAAGCAAATTAGATTGGTTTGACAACTTCTATCCTTAGTAAACCCATGCTGGCTATCACTTATAATACTATAATCCCCTATGTATTCCTGTATGTAATCCCTTATAAGTCCTTCAAACAATTTACCCACAATGCACGTTAGACTTACCGGTCTATAGTTTCCTGGGGAAGACCTAGAGCCCTTCTTGAAGATTGGCACCACATTAGCCTTGTGCCAGTCCCTTGGCACAATACCAGAGAATCTCTAAATATCATGAACAAGGGTACAGATATTACTGAACTTACCTCTTTAAGAACTCTTGGTTGTAGTCCATCCGGCCCTGGAGATTTGCTTACATTTATATTACTTAACTTACCTTTTACCATCTCTACATTAAGCCAGTTCAGTACATTACATGATGTGTTACCAGCACTGACCTGGCCAATGTCAGCTCCTTTTTCCATAGTGTATACAGAACTAAAGAACCCATTCAGTAGCTCCGCCTTCTCTTGATCGCCCGTGACAACCTCCCCATAGTCATTATTAAGGGGTCCTACATGCTCTGTCCTTGGTTTTTTTGTATTTATATATCTAAAAAAATATTTAGGATTAGTTTTGCTTTCTTTGGCCACCTGTCTCTCATTTTGAATTTTTGTTGTTTTTATTACATTTTTACAGATTTTATTAAGCTCCTTGTACTGTTTAAATGTTATAGCTGACCCATCATATTTGAATTTTTTGAAGGCTATTTTTTTGTTGTTTATTGCTCTTTTAACATAATTTGTCAGCCATGTAGGATTTAGTTTTAATCGTTTATATTTGTTCCCCTTTGGTATATATTTAGCTGTATAGTTATTTAGAGTTGATTTAAAGATGTCCCATTTACCTTCTGTATCCGTATTTGAGAACATCTCCCCCCAGTCTATGTCCTGTAGTGCAGCTCTCAGCCCAGGGAAATTTGCCTTTTTAAAGTTATATGTTTTTGCTTTCCCCGTCTGTCTTTGTTTTCTACATTTTAAGTCAAAAGTAACTATATTGTGGTCGCTATTACCAAGGTTTTCCCGCACAGTTACATTACCAACCAGCTCTGCGTTGTTGGAAATGATCAGATCCAACAAGGCATCACTTCTTGTTGGGTCCTCCACAAACTGGCCCATAAAATTATCCTGCAATAAATTTAGGAATTTTCTCCCCTTTGTAGTTTTAGCCAGCCCCCGGCCCCAATCTATATCTGGATAGTTAAAATCTCCCATTATTATCACTGTACCTGCCCGGGCGGCCCTCTCTATTTGTTTATGCAGCCGACCTTCTATCTCTTCAGTGATATTAGGGGGTCTGTAGATTACACCAAATACTATTTTTTCAATATTTCCCTCCTTTTGTAATTCTACCCACAGTGATTCCACATCCTCAGAATCATCACACACTATGGCATCGTTCACACTGACTTTCATACCACTTCTTACATACAGACAGACTCCACCACCTTTTCTGTTTATTCTATCCTTGCGAAACAATGTAAACCCCTGCAGATTAACAGCCCAGTCATGCGAGGAGTCCAGCCATGTCTCAGTGACCCCAACTATATCAATATGTTCCTCCAGTATCAAGGCCTCAAGCTCCCCCATTTTATTTGCTAGGCTTCTGGCATTTGTGAACATACACTTTACATTTCCATTAAAGGAGTACTCCAGAACAAAATCTTTTTAGACCATGATAAACCTCTGCTGAAGTTATATAAGTTTGTCATTTACCTCCATTACGATATCTGCAGTAATACCAGACTTCTCCGAAACCGGAAGTTCAGCTACTGATTCTCCTTGATGAATTTCGTACCTCCTGCATTCGTTCTGCTGCGGCCATCTTGGTAACGAAACGTCACCATTTCTAAGATCCTCCCTGCTGTTTGCTGGCCGCCCCAGCCTCCTGTGGGTCACTCCCACACTTTGCATATTCATATGATCTTCGTTTGCACAGCACCGATTTGCTGGGCTGTGCAAACTCCTCTGTATGCCCCCAGCCTATCAACCACGTCCGTCCGCGCCTGCGCACTGATCTCATGATGTGTTAATATTAGCCAATCATCTCCCCGTTAGTTACTTTGCCATAACTAACAGGGAGATTCGCAAAGGAATTTAGGGGCGGCTTTAGTGGCATGGGCTGCAGTGAGGGGTGTGTTTATTGAAATGAATGGGGAGGGGGGATGAGGAGGGAGGCACGGAGGGACAGGAAACAGATGCAAGGGAGCTTGGGGGATGACGATTTTTACGTCATCCTCCAGGGCTCCATAACCCGGAAGTGCGGGAAATTTGCGGCGATGTGGCAGAGGAACGGCTGAACCAATTTCAGAAAGGAAGACATGCGCATAAAGGTAAAGCAGAGAGGAATGTTATGGTCTTAAAAAAAGGTGCATTATAGAACTCCTTTAAGTTTTACACATATAGTCTCACTAATGGGATTTTCAGAGTTATTGGGGTTAATGTTTTTATTTGAGTTATAAGGGCTAATTGTACTATTTAAGTTATTGGGGCTAATGGGATTTTTTGAGTTAATGGGGCTTATTGTAGTTATTGAGTTATTGGGGCTAATGGAATTTTTTGAATTATTGGGATTACAATTTTTCAAGCTACATTTATTTTTACGGCTGGTTTGTAACCCATGGATCTCCTTATCCACTGCTCTTAACCTCCCCCCACAGGACTCCTCTCCACCCACCATTATGTCCTGACCCCTCTCTAACCTATCCATCCCACTGTCTGCTTTCTTTGCTTTTTTATCCTCCCCCCACTCACCTAGTTTAAATACTCAGCCACCCCTTCCAGGATTCTCTCCCCCAGCACAGCGGACCCCCTTCCATTCAGGTGCAAATTATCCGTAGAATAGAGTTTGTACCCCAATGAAAAGTCAGCCCAGTGCTCTAAAAACCCAAACCCTTCCCCCTCGCACCACGACTTAAGCCATGCATTTAACTCCCTAAGCTCCCGCTGTCTTTCCTGCGATGCGCATGGCACAGGAAGTATTCCAGAGAACACAACCTTAGAGGTCCTTCCCTTCAGCTTGGCACCTAGTTCCTTGTAATTATTCTTCAAGGACCTCCACCTACCATGTATTCTGTCGTTGGTTCCCACATGGACCACGACAGCTGGGTCATCCCCAGCCTCCCCTAGTAATTTGTCCACCCTTTCCACCACATGCCGAACCCTGGCACCAGGGAGACAGCAAACCATTTGGTTGAGGTGGTCTTGGCGACAAATTATTCTATCCGTCTTCCTGATTATAGAATCCCCTACCACAACTAACTGTCTTGGCCTACCTGCGTTACCATCCCCCACACTACTAGTTGAGCTGTTCCCCCGGCTGTTAGGGAGACCAGTATCCACTAGGGTTGCCATTTCTGATACTGAGGCCCTCGCATCATCGCCCAACTTGGCAATTTTACTTGGGAGATCAGAAGCAGAAGCGACCTTCCTTTTCCTTGCCCCCTTTCCAGTCCCTCTAACTACATTAACCCAGCTCCCTACTTGGGCCTCCTGGCTAGTTTCTCCAACCTCCATTTCTACCCCACTAACTGCTTGCTCTGTAAGATTGTCAATCGCCCTCAATGTTGCATTTTGCTCCTCTAGATCTCTAATACGAGCTTCCAGGTGGGCAACATGCTCACATTTGTCAGAGCGGTATTCACCCTGAAGCTGCTGCTCCAGAGATGTATACATGTGGCACAATGTGCACTGAAGAAAACCTCCAATCCTGCTGTCCATATCCTTGGTGACAAACAGCTGTTATTAACTATTAAGAAAAACTACTTTTATCAAGGGAGTGTAATACTTACAGTTACAGTGGGTCCTGCTTACAACTCCTGCATTTTAAACTTCTGCCACGACACCAGTGCCCACGGGAGGGGGTCGACCCGCTGGCCCCAAATGCCACTCAAACCAGCCCACGGGACGCCCCCCCCCCCCCCCCCCCCCAAGCAGACACGGTGTCACGGCGGGAGCTGCCTCCACACAGTACCACACCAGTGTGAACAGGGTGTAATAGTTCACTTACCATGTGCCTTCAGCCAGAGGCTAGAAGCCTAGCCAGGAAGGGAGGGGCCCTAGAGCACTTCCTGCTCACTTATATGTGCAAGGGCTAACAAAAAAACGGAAAGGAGAATACAAAAATGTGGATACAGAGACAAAAAAAAGACATGGTCGCACATCCACAATATGCACAAATGATCTAGCGCTTCACAGCAATATATATAAAACAAACAGGTCGTTTGTGTACCTTATGATCATAAAGTGCATGAAGCCCGCCAGCCTCGTCACGGCCACCTGGATGTGGCGGGTCCCTAACATCCCTAGCATAAAATGGCGCGGCACCACGCGTCGACCACCACCGCCAGGACACCAGTGCCCACGGGAGGGGGACGACCCGCTGGCCGAGCAGCCCCAAATGCCACTCGAACCAGCCCATGGGACGCCCCCTCCCATGCAGACACGGTGCCACGGCGGGAGCAGCCGCCACGCAGTACCACACCAGTGTGAACAGGGTGTAATAGTTCACTTACCATGTGCCTCCAGCCAGAGACTATGAATATGCCTGAAATACACTTTATGTACCTAGCCTGTTAAGGTAAGACAATTTCCCATGATAAAAACCTCTAAATAAAGCATACAGTTACAAAATAACACTGGTATATAAGGATAAATATCACCATACATATTACCATCATATTGTTTCTGACCAAATCCTGTATACTGAGACCAATATTACCAATAATACCAGTATAAAAAGGAGGAGTATTATCACTATACAGTACATATCAACATCATACTGTTACTGACCAAATCCTGTATACTGAGACCAATAATACCAGTATAAAAGGAGCACTTTTATTGCCATACATATTCCCATCATACTGTTACTGACCAAATCCTGTATACTGAGACGCATATTACCAATAATACCAGTATACAAATAAGAATAATACTGCCACACCATGACCACTACCATTACCACCACATAGTGACTGTATAAAAACCACTGAAAAGAAACCAATATTCCCAATACAAAGCCCATATATAGTAGTGACCCTGGCTCTATACAGGCACTGCAGACTGTATAAGTGATTACAGTGCAGTTACATCTACTGACTCACAGAAAGCGTCTTCTTGGAGTCGTTCTCTTATCTTTTCTTCTCTGTCTTGCTTAGATCATCATGAATTCTTCTTCCAATCATGAGTTGTCACCGCAGGATCTGCCAAGCAACAAACATATTAGGCTCCACACTTTTTAAGCACATTCCCCACCTGTTCCCTACTCTCAGTGCCCTAGGTAATGCCCCCAGTAGGTAGGTAGAGAATCTCCACAATAAGTTAGAAGCCCCCATTAGGTTGGTAATGCCCCCAGTACATAGGGAATGCCCCTTGTATTGCTCCCAGGCAGGTAATGCCTCTGGTAGGTAGGGTATAGGTAATGCTACCAGAAAGTAGTACCCCCAGGTAGGTTATGCCCCCAGTAGGTACCAGGTGATGCCCCCAGATAGGTTGTAGTTAATGCCCTAAAAGGTAGGTAGTAGGTAATGTCCCCAGTAGGTAGTAGGTAAGTTGCAATATAGGTAATGTTCCAGTAGCTAGTGACCCCCCAGGTAGTTACTGCCCCTTGCAGGTAATTGGTAAGGTAATGCCCATGATAAGTAGTGCTCTCAGTAGGTAGTACCACCAGTAGGTACTTTACCCAGGTAAGTAATGCTGGCAGCACCTGTGCTTGCCTTAAAGTACCCGCAGCCCACCCTGAAGTCTAAGTGAATAGAGGTTTGGGGCTAGACTTGGGGTTAGGGGCTCACAGTGGTCCCTCCTTTCTGCTGTTTAAAGGAAAACTGTCAGCAAACCACCCACACTAACCAGTGGTACTGGCTGGTAGTGCACGTGATGCTGATTAACCCCTTAAGGACCGGGGGTTTTCCGTTTTTGCATTTTCGTTTTTTGCTCCTTGCCTTTAAAAAATCATAACTCTTTCAATTTTGCACCTAAAAATCCATGTGATGGCTTATTTTTTGCGCCACCAATTCTACTTTGTAATGACGTCAGTCATTTTGCCCAAAAATCTACGGTGAAACGGAAAAAAAAATCATTGTGCGACAAAATTGAAAAAAAAAAAAACGTTTTGTAAATTTTGGGGGCTTCCGTTTCTACGTAGTACATTTTTCGGTAAAAATTGCACCTTCTCTTTATTCTGTAGGTCCATACAATTAAAATGATACCCTACTTATATAGGTTTGATTTTGTCGTACTTCTGGAAAAAATCATAACTACATGCAGGAAAATTAATACGTTTAAAATTGTCCTCTTCTGACCCCTATAACTTTTTTATTTTTCCGTGTATGGGGCGGTATGAGGGCTAATTGTTTGTGCCGTGATCTGAAGTTTTTAATGGTACCATTTTTGCGTTGATAGGACTTATTGACCTATTGCACTATTTTGGACTTTGGAATTTTTTTGCGCGCACGCCATTGACCGAGCGGTTTAATTAACAATATATTTTTATAATTCGGACATTTCCGCACGCGGTGATACCATATTTGTTTATTTTTATTTACACTGTGTTTTTTTTTTTTTATTGGAAAAGGGGGGTGATTCAAACTTTTAATAGGGGAGGAGTTAAATGATCTTTATTCACTTTTTTTTCACTTTTTTTTGCAGTGTTATAGGTCCCATAGGGACCTATAACACTGCACACACTGATCTTCATCATTGATCACTGGTTTCTCATAAGAAACCAGTGATCAACGATTCTGCCGCATGACTGCTCATGCCTGGATCTCAGGCACTGAGCAGTCATTCGGCGATCGGACAGCGAGGAGGCAGGTAGGGGCCCTCCCGCTGTCCTGTCAGCTGTTCGGGATGCCGCGATTAGCCGCGGCTATCCCGAACAACCCGACTGAGCTAGCCGGCAACTTTCACTTTCACTTTTAGCCGCGCGGCTCAGCTCTGAGCGCGCGGCTAAAGGGTTAATAGTGCACGGCGCCGCGATTGGCGCTGCGCGCTATTAGAGGCGGGTCCCAGCTTCACTATGACGCCGGGCCCGCCGTGATATGACGCGGGGTTACTGTGTATGCTATCCTTGCCAGGATCTGTCCCCTTGTTCTGTTGTTATATTCCGTTTTGTTATTATGGTAGTGAGGACCAAGTGGCACGGGCGGGGTGAGAAGCTTGTGTGATAGCCTGGGGGATGTAGGGTATGCGGAGTGCTTGTTAACCCTTGCTATTCGTGACGCCAGGGTGGGGGCTCCTCAATAAAGCTTTCCCTACCGCCACCCTTCCCAAGAGCGATAGGGAGGTAGATAAGAAGAATAGATGGTCCACAACCGGAGAGTTTTCTGAAACAGCATTATCGTTTACTGAAGGTTTTCTGCAAGCTTCAATATTACAACAGTCTCTGGGTATAACAACAGCTTTTGCTTGATGATTGGCAAAGGTTGGGAATTTAGCATTGAGTCTTTTGATACTATGCGTTGCTCCACTGGATGTAGGGGTTAATTGTGGTCCAGTAGCAATAGCTGGGATTTAGGTTTGAACTCACAGTTTTGGTTCTGCTGAGGCCGGCAGGTGTTTGAGGCCTAGCATGTCTTTGAAAGTTGCGTCGCACCGTCCTGTTAGTCCGGCATCCACGAGAGCAGCAACCCAAGAGAGCGATAATTGGATGCAGCTCCCTTATATGGGCAGGGGCTGGACTACTGCTAATTGGTCCATAGTGATGTCAATCATCATTACAGAGATTTGTGGGTAACACGTGACCCAAGGACCTCCTAAGGTCCTGCAACATACCATAGAGGTTACTAGCATGGTCACATGACCGAAGATCCTGCGAGTCCGAACAAGGTAAATACTATACATTACTATAGAACATATATATATATATATAATTATTAAATATATACATTTATTATTATTAGAGATAAACTTTAGGAGAGGCGACTAGGGGCTGTCCCACCTGAGGAACCCTACCTGAACGTAGTTACTCTGACTTTGGGGACCTCTACACAAGGTACTGTATGCAATACTGTACCGGGACACCACACTTGCCTTCAGGCACTGTGACATTGGCTGGGCTAATGAATATTCATTCCCTCCCTCCCTTTCCCTCTCCACTTTCCAAACACGTCTTCTGTACATGTGCCGCTTCCTGAGCTGTACTGAAGCTGCGCTGAGGCCACTTCCGGGTGTACCCAGGAAGTGGAACATGTGCAGAAGATGTGTTTGGGAAGCGGAGAGGGAGAAGCGGAGGGAGGGGATGAATATTCATTAGCCCGGCTGATGTCACAGTGCCCGAAGGCAAGCTTCTCACCCCGCCCGTGCCACTTGGTCCTCATTACCATAATCACAAAATGTGAAGGTTAGCATCATTTTTATCAGCATCACCTGCACTCCCAGCCAGTACTACTGGTTAGTGTGGCTGACTTTGCTGACAGTTTTACCTTTAAAGGGGTATCCCGGGAATATTTTTTATTTGGCTATGCTACAGGAGCTGTAAAGTTAGTGTAGTTCATAATATAGTGTCTGTATAGTGTGTGACGGTTTTCTCACAATTCTTCTGTGAATTTCACCTCACTATTTATTTTTAGCAGCATACAAAATGACTGTTGTCGTCTCGGATTTTTCCCAGCTTGCAATGCGGCCGAGACCTGACTCACTAGTCAGCTGATGACAGGGAGCCTGTCTGCTTCAATGGGTGGAGGGATCAATCAGCCACTAATGCAACAGCTGGAGGCACGCTGATTGAAAACCACAGGCCTGCAGCTCATTTATGTTTCAATGGGTGGGGTGGCTGATTTGTGGGAGGGAGGAAAATGGAATTATGGGATTTGTAGTCAAAAAAAGAAAAGTCAAACAGGAAAAACAAGTTCCCAAAAAGCTTGCCACAGTATTATGGTAATCTCATGACTTAATATTAGCCCCATTTAGCCCCAAGACAAGCGCAGATCCTTCCTAAGTATGTCCATTACTGTCTGTCAGGTACGTACTAAAATCACCTTATGGTGGATAACCCCTTTAAGTATGCTATGGGTAAATGAAAAAAAAATGGCGGTCCCCCTCTCAGGAAAGTCCCTGAATATAAGAAAAATAGAAAGACAGATAGATATGAGAGATAAATAGATAGATAGATAGATTGATAGATAGATATGAGATAGATATGAGATAGATAGATATGAGATAGATAGATATGAAATAGATAGATAGATAGATGAGATATATAGATATGAGATATATAGATATGAGATAGATATGAGATAGATAGGTCAGTGTTTCCCAACCAGTGTGCCTCCAGCTGTTGCAAAACAACAACTTTCAGCATGCCCACACAGCCAAAGGCATGCTGGGAGTTGTAGTTATGAAACAGCTGGAAGAACTCCTGTTAGAAAACACTAAGTGATAGATAGATTGATAGATTAACAGATAGATCAGTGTTTCCCAACCTGGGTGCCTCCAGCTGTTGCAAAACTACAAGTCCCAGCATGCCCACACAGTCAGAGCTCTTATAGCTGTGACTGCAAACTGTGGCTGCTTAGTATTAAGAGCAGGCAGGGGGACGGCCCAGCCCACAGACGGTCCGGCCCACCGGGAAAATGCCCGGTGTGTGCAATGGCCAGTCCGGGCCTGGCTACGCTGCAGTACGTAGCTGCGCAAAGGCACGTCGCCTCATCCCTCAGTATTTCTTGCTGTCTTAAAGGGCAAGTAACTAATACAGGAAGGCCGCAGGCATCAGCTGGCCTGCCGAATGAGGTATATTTCAAATTTTCTTACCGGAGTGACAGTGCTTATTGAAAGTAGCGGCGGGCAGGGGGAGATAAAACCATTATCGGTCCCTCAGCCTGAATTGGTGGGGGGGATTCATCCTCCCCGGTTCCTATGCCCCTGGGCTGCTGATAGGCTGCATCCTGCATGTAATTCAGGGTCATCCCGCCTACTTCCCTTCCTGCCTTGCCTTCCCGCCTACCCAGCATTCCTTCCTCCATGTACTGACATGTGGATCCGCCATTTTAGATGCCCTGGAGCCTGCACCACACTAAATGGAATTTAATGATGCGATTTGCGCGATAGAATTGCGGCGAAATTCGCATCTGTTGCGAATTGACTATTTTCTGAAATTTGTAACAAATTCGGGTTCATCAGTTTCGATTCGCTCTTCTCTACTGAACAATATCGATTCATAAAAGAGAACCCATTATGTTCAGACAATGTGTACGTCTCATGTACGTTTTGTTCCATCTGATTTTCTTGTGTCATTAAATTTATATATTTTGGTACGAAAAGGCAACGTATAATAAGTCTGAGACATCAGAATATATGTCATGATTTTTTAACCTGTGCACTGCTTACACAAAGAAACCAAATTGAAGAGGTAAGATCTTGAACGTTACGATTTTATTAGGTCAGTTTTTACTACATGTTTTGAATACTGGATGACATATACAGTGCTATGAAAATGTGCTTGGCCCCTTTACCGATTTCTCTCTCTCTATTTTTTTTTTTGCATATTTGTTACACTTAAAGGAGTACTTCAGTGCAGGGACACTTATCCCCTTTCCAAAGATATGAAAGAAGTGTCTGATCGCGGGGGTTAAAGGGGTACTCCGGTGAAAACCTTTTTTCTTTCAAATCAACTGGTGCCAGAAAGTTAAACATATTTGTAAATTACTTCTATTAAAAAATCTTAATTCTTCCAGTACTTATTAGCTGCTGAATGCTACAGAGGAAATTCTTTTCTTTTTGGAACACTGATGACATCACGAGCACAGTGCTCTATGCTGACATCTTTGTCCATTTTAGCAACCATACATAGCAGATGTATCCTAAGGGCAGCATGGTGGCTCAGTGGTTAGCACTGCTGCCTTGCAGTGCTGGGGACTTGGGTTCAAATCCCAATAAGGACAACAATAAATAAAGCGTTATTATTATAATAACGTCAGCAGAGAGAACTGTGCTCGTGATGTCATCAGAGAGCATTCCAAAAAGAAAAGAATTTCCTCTGTACTATTCAGCAGCTAATAAGTACAGGAAGGATTAAGATTTTTTAATAGAAGTCATTTACAAATATGTTTAACTTTCTGCCACCAGTTGATTTAAAAGAAAAAAGGTTTTCTCCGGAGTACCCCTTTAAACCACTTGGACCCACCGCAATCTCCTACATGGCACCCAGGTTCTCTTCAGGAAGAGAGGGTTTCAAATTCCACAAAAAGCGGCCACTGACACCCCCCTCTATGTATCTCTATGGGAAAGCCGGAGATACCCAAATCTCTAACTCTCCTATAAAGATGCATGGAGGAGGCTTGTCAGCCACCACTTCGTGGGGGGGTTAACATGCCGCATTACTGGGGACTGCTGGGGTCCTGTGCAGAAGATCGCAAGGGTTCTCAGCAGTCGGACCCCTACAATCAGATATTTATCCCCTATCTTTTGATAGGGATTAAGTGTTCCTGCACCTAAGTTTTCCTTTTAAGGGGTACCTAGGAGGAAAAAATTCAAATAAACCGGTGAAAGAAATGTATACACATTTGTGAATTACTTTAAGGACCAGGCCCATTTTGGCCTTAAGGACCAGAGCATTTTTTGCACATCTGACCACTGTCACTTTAAGTATTAATAACTCTGGGATGCTTTTACCTTTCATTCTGATTCCGAGATAGTTTTTTCATGACATATTCTACTTTATTTTTTACACTCGCATGTTCCTGTAGACCCAGTTTTTGAATTTTTTACAAGGGGTAAAAGGAGAAAAATCCTCTCAAAATTTGTAACTCAATTTCTCTCGAGTAAGGAAATACCTCATATGTGTATGTCAAGTGTTCGGCGGGCGCAGTAGAGGGCTCAGAAGGGAAGAAGCGACAATGGGATTTTGTAGAGTGAGTTTTTCTGAAATGGTTTTTGGGGGGCATGTCCCATTTAGGAAGCCCCCATGGTGCCAGAACAGCAGAAAACCCCCCACATTGCATACTATTTTTGGAAACTACACCCCTCATGGCACGTCCAGTGAGCCTTAACACCCCACAGGTGTTTGACGACTTTTCATTAAAGTCAGATGCGTCAAAGAAAAATGAAGTGACGTTTTTCATCCCAAATTTACCCTTTTTACAAAGGGTAATGGGAGAAAATGCCCCCCAAAATTTGTTACCCCATCCCTTCTGAGTATGGAAAAACCCCATGTTAGGATGTAAAATGCTCTGCGGGCGAGAAGGAGTCACATTTGGCTTTTGGAAAGCAAATTTTGCTGAAATAATTTTTGGGGGGCATGTCACATTTAGGAAGCCCCTATGGTGCTAGAACAGCAAAGAAAAAAAAATACTATTTTGGAAACTACACCCCTCAAGGAACATAACAAGGGGTACAGGGACCCTTAACACCACACAGGTGTTTGACGAATTTTTGTTAAAGTTGGATGTGTAAATGGAAAAAAAAAATTTCACTAAAATGCTGTTTTTTCCCCCCAAATTTAACATTTTTTACAAGGGGAAATAAGAGTAAATTACCCCCAAAATTTGTAACCCCATTTTTTCTGAGTATGGAAATACCCCGTGTGTGGACGTCAAATGCTCTGCTGTGCACTACAATGCTCAGAAGAGGAGGAGCTCCATTGAGCTTTTGGAAAGAGAATTTGTTTGGAATGGAAGTAAGGGGCCGTGTGCGTTTACAAAGCCCCCCGTGGTGCCAGAACAGTGGACCCCCCACATGTGACCCCATTTTGGAAACTAAACCCCTCACAGAATTTAATGATGGGTGCAGTGAGTATTTACACCCCACTGGCTTTTGACAGATCTTTGGAACAGTGGGCGGTGCAAATGAAAAATTACATTTCATTTTTCTCCGGTGGGGCGTAAATGCTCACTGCACCCCTTAATACATTATATGAGGGGTGTAGTTTACAAAATGGGGTCACATGTGGGGGGGGGGGGTCAATTATTCTGCCACTATGGCGGCTTTTTAAACACACGTGGCCTTAAATTCCGGAACAATTTTCTTTTCAAAAGCCCAATGGGGCTCCCTCTCTTAGTAATTAGTCCGCAGAGCACTTTACATCCACATATGGGGTATGTTCTTACTAAAAAGAAATGGGGTAAAAAAAACTTTGGTGGGGGGCGTTTTTCCTATTTTCCCTTGTTAAATAAAAAATTTACAGTAACACCTTTCCCATCAAACTTTAATGAAAATTTGTCAAACACCTGAGGGGTGTTAAGGCTCACTATACCCATAGTTACATTCCGTGAGAGGTGTAGTTTCCAAAATGGGGTCACATATGGGTATTTATATTTTTTGTGTTTATGTTAGAACCGCTGTAAAATCAGCCACCCCTGTGCAAATCGCCAATTTAGGACTCAAATGTTCATAGTGCGCTCTCACTCCTGAGCCTTGTTGTGCATCCGCAGAGCATTTTAGGTCCACATAGGTCCACAATTGCGTTACAAATTTTGGGGGTCTTTTTTTCCTCTTACCGCATGTGAAAATAAAAGTATGGGGCAACACCAGCATGTAAGTGTCATTTTATTTTTTTACACTAACAGGCTGGTGTAGACCCCAACTTTTCCTTTTCATAAGGGTTAAAAGGAGAAAAAGACCCCCATAATTTGTAGTGCAATTTCTCCCGAGTATGGAAATACCCCATATGTGGCCCTAAACTGTTTCGTTGAAATACAATAGGGCTCCGAAGTGAGAGAGCGCCATGCACATTTGAGGACTAAATTAGGGATTGCATAGGGGTGAACATAGGGGTATTCTACGCCAGTGATTCCCAAACAGCGTGCCTCCAGCTGTTGCTAAACTCCTAGCATGCCTGGTCAGTAGCTGTCTGGAAATGCTGGGAGTTGTTGTTTTGCAACAGCTGGAGGCCCAGTTTTGGAAACACTGCCGTACAATAAGTTTTTCATTTTTATTGGGGGGGGGGACAGTGTAAAGGCGTGTATATGTGGTGTTTTACCCTTTATTGTGTGTTAGTTTAGTGTTTTTAGGGTACATTCACACTGGTGGGGGTTTACGGTGAGTTTCCCGCTAAGAGTTTGCCGCAGCTGAAACTTGAAGTAGGAAACCTCCAGCTGTTTCAAAAGTACAACTCCCAGCATGCACTGACAGACCATGCATGCCGGGAGTTGTACTTTTGCAACAGCTGGAGGCACACTGGTTGGAAAACCTTCTGTTAGGTTCTGTTACCTTACTCAGAGTATTTTACCAAGCAGTGTGCCTCCAGCTGTTGCAAAACTACAACTCCCAGCATGTACTGATAGCCGAAGAGCATGCTGGGAGTTGTAGTCTTGCAAGATCTAGAGGGCCACAGTTTAGAGTCCACTGCACAGTAATCTCCAAACTGTAGCCCTCCAGCTGTTGCAAAACAATAAATCCCAGCATGCCCACACAGCAAACAGCTGTCTGGGCATACTGGGAGTTGTAGTTTTGCAACTTCTGGAGGGCTAAAGTTTAGAGACAACTGTGTAATGGTATCAGACTGTAGCCTTCCAGATGTTACAAGGCAACTCACCGGCTTCCGTAGGATCCAGGGAGCCGCATCGCCGTCCTCTTCTGCTGCCGATTGCTGCCTGCTGCTGCCGCCGATGGGTAAGTGGACTTCAGCGCCGGTCCTCCTCGGTTTCCCCGTTCTGCCCAGCCTATTGTGGGTGGGCAGAATGGGGAAACCGAAAGTTAACCCCCCTCTCCCAATCTGCTATTGGTCTTCACTTCCAGACGAGCAATAGCAGGGATAGTAGGGTGGCACCCTTGCCACCTCACTCCTATCCCTTCAGGGGGATCGTGGGTGTCTTGGACAACCCCGATCCCCCTTATTTTCTAGGTCACCGGTCAAAGTGTGAATTCACCGGCGATTTGCAGTGATCGCCGACATGGGGGTGGGGGGGGGGGGGTACTGATGATCGATATCACAGTCACCCCGGTCCGGTACCAGGGAGCGAAGTCGTTGGTCCCTAAGTGGTTAAAAACCTTAATCATTCCAGTATTTATCAGCTCTCGTATACTACAGAGGAAGTTGTGTAGTTGTTTCCAGTCTGAGCACAGTGCTCTCTGCTGCCACCTCTTTCTGTGTCAGGAACTGTCAAGAGCAGGAGCAAATCCTCATAGCAAACCTATCATGCTCCAGACAGTTCCTAACACGGACAGATGTGGCAGCAGAGAGCAATGTGGTCAAACAGAAAAGAACTACGCAACTTCCTCTGTAGTATACAAAAGCTGATAAGTACTGGAAGGGTTTTGTTTTTCATATAGAATTAATTTGGCTCCCATGCAGCGCAACTCCAGCCTGTGGCCCACTGTTTATCCTCCTAACATCGCTAAAGTAATCGCAAAATTTGGCCAAGGATGAAATCGCTACATCGTAAAATGCAAAAATCGTTATTCTATTGCAATATATTGTGCAGCCAGAATAAAAATTAAGATACATATATTCCTATACATTTAAAGAGTTTAGGATAACAAAGACAAACAGGAGATTTGCATAGTTTTTTTTAAATGATAAGACATTTATTATAAGAACATAACAATCTGTTTTCTTCCTCCTTCTTGTTCTTATGGAGAGAGGTTGGTGCCGTTGGATCTCTTGGCTCTAGGTCTTTATCTCTAGAGTTGCCGCAGTTCTAGTTGTTCCAGTAGTAAGTTCTGGGCTGTGGCGTGAAATTCCAACTCCAACATACAGATGACAGGTTCTTATGATGTTCTGCATGGTCCTCTATACTCCAAAGGCATCGATCTTAACCCTTAGGGAGATGCTGCAGGTGTTCCTGGACATGGTCAACAATAGGTGTTGCAGGTTGAAATAGTAAGTCACATATGTCAGCAGGGTGAGGACCAGCATTGACCACTCGATGATCTTGACAAAGGCTTCACTCATCTCTTTACATTCTCCAGCACACAGGTGGGTGTATACAATGACCCCACTTCCGATAATAAGAAACACACAGGCAAGGGCCATGGCAGAGCAGATGGCTCTAACATGGCAGATGACTCTTGATGTTCCGGGCACTTTGTACAGGAGGATGGATTGACACGTGTTGTATGTTCCAGCACATATGAATGTAGTCATGGCGGCGATGAGATGAATCATCGGGTAGTCTTTGGTTGAAAATACTGACATGATGACAGTCAGGACACAGGATGACCAAGCGATGACTAGTAGGGTCTTCTGGATCAAGGGCTGACGGGGTCCAAAGTCTTCACGATGGAACAAGATGAACCTATAATTCAGCCATGTCAGACCCAGAGAGGCTATGGCCATCCCTATAAATCCTAAACAGAATGGGATCCGTTCAGGAAAGAAAATCCCCGTCTCACTGATGTATACCAGTGGGGAATCAGCATGGCCTTGGATCATGGTGATGGTGTAGCTGGTGGAGATCCAGACCATACACCAGAGGGCCAGGAAGAGGGGGATGAACCCCAATCCTTTAATCTCCATAGATGAAGAAAAAAGGCACAAAAGGCAAAAACCGCAAGGGAAATGCAAACCGCTCTGTAACAATCTACAGACTGAAGGCCTGGGCACTGTCAGAGCAATGTAATGCCTCCAGAATTCTATGACATCACGTGATGTCACCAAGACTCTTTCTTTGTTTCTTGGAGTTGCCATGGTTACGTATCTGCTATGAACAGAACCTGATGTGACTCCATTTTGATCATCTTTGATAATTTGATAGTAATAAAATTTATTTATTTAATTTTAGAACAATCATTAGAACAATACAACAATATTTAAGCTATAATTATTTCTTATTTCCCTTTATTATCTTATTTATCTAAAAGGGGGTGGATTATAGACAAATGCAATCACTCGTTCAAGTCCGTCTATTTTAACAGTCAAAATAAAAAACTGCCCTTTCCCATCTATTACTACTTCCCTCTCTTCACATTTATAAAATATGTCTGTAATTTTATTTCTCACTGGAATCATCACTCAGCTTTCCTAGTAGGAAAGCTGAATGATGTTTCCTGTTGTTTCTCACAGGATTCATCAGTCAGTTTTTCTAGTAGAAAAGCTGAGTGATGATTCCTGTGAGAAATATAATTGCACCCTAGAGCCATATTTTTTTCCACCCAGCTTTCCTAGACTTCAAAACAGCAACGTTTTCCTATACATGTAGTAACACCTAAAATATAATTGCACAAATATAATTGCAGTCATAGGAAAGCTGAGTGAAAAATATTATTGCAGCCATATTTTTTCCACCCAGCTTTCCTACAATTCAAAACAGCACAGTTTGCCTACATATGTGGTAACACCAAAAATATAATTGCACAAATATAATTGCAGCCATAGGAAAGCTGAGTGACAAATAAAATTGCAGCCATATTTTTTTCACCCAGCTTTTCTACTTCCTAGACTTCAAAACAGCAAAGTTTGCCTACATATGTGGCAACACATATCTAGGCAAACTTTGATGTTTTGAAGTCTAGGAAAGCTGGGTGAAAATAATATGGCTACAATTATATTTCTCACAGGAATCATCACCCAGCTTTCCTAGCAGCAGGAGCTACCTTGCAGGAGACAGTCTCTTCACCAGGCTCTTTTACAACTGTGACACACAGCTCCTCTTTGGCGGGAAAATAGAGCTACGCTCAGGGCCGGACTGGGATCAAAATTAGGCCCGGGCATCTTACAATAAGCAGCCCATTTTAGCCATGGGTGTGGCTATGTGGAGGCGGGGTCACAAATGGGAGGGGTCAGATGTCAATCATAGTTGGGTATAATAGGCTACATAATGGAAAAAATAAACAATGAATTAAAAAAATGAAATATTTATAAGTATATATATATATATATATATATATATATATATATGTACACACACACATACATAAATACACATACACACGTTATACAGGCTATGATCACACAGTATACACAGTATATTTTAAGCGTATTTCATTTAAAAAAATGTATCCGCAGAATGATTGTGTACTTTTTTCCTATATTTTTTGTTATACACACAAATATTGTACATAAATACATTTATATTAGAAATCGAAGAAGAACAATATTTCAGTTCATGCACAAATATACATAAAAAAATGTATGTAATTTTTATATTAACCTCTTATTAGCTCCGCATCATACCGGGTCGGTCCCGGTGGCTAATGATAGCCAGGACCCTGGGCTAATAGCGTGCGGCACCGAGCACTATTAACCCTTTAGACGTGGCGATCAAAGTTGATCGCCATGTCTAAAATGAAAGTGAAAGCTTCCCAGCAGCTCAGTCAGGCTGATCGGGACCATCGCGATAAAATCGCAATGTCCCGATCAGCTAGCAGGCGAGCGGAGGTCCCATCACCTGTCTCCGTCGCATCCGATCAGCGATTGATTGCTCCAAGCCTGAGATACAGGCTTGAGCAATCGACCACCTATAACACTGATAAATGCAAAGCTATGGCTTTGCAGGGATCAGTGTAAAAGATCAGTGTGTGCAGTGTAATAGCCCCTATGGGAGCTATAAAACTGCAAAAAAAGTGAAGAAAATAAAAAGTTAATAAAGGTCATTTAACCCCTTCCCTAATAAATGTTTGAATCTCACCCCTATTCCCATAAAAATAACAGTGTAAATAAAAATAAACATGTGGTATCGCCGCATGCGGAAATGTCCGAATTATAAAAATATATTGTTAATTAAACCGCACGGTCAATGGCGTACGCGCAAAAAAATTCCAAAGTCATGAAAAAATGAATAAAAAGCTATCAAAAAGTCTGATCAATACAAAAATGGTACCGATAAAAACTTCAGATCACGGTGTAAAAAATGAGCCCTCATAGAGCCCCGATATTTTTTCTTCAATTTTGTCGCAGGATTAATTTATTTTTCCGTTTCGCTGTGGATTCTTTGGTAAAATGACTAATTTCACTGCAAAGTAGAATTTGTGCAAAAAATGGCAAAAAATAAGCCATCATATGGAATTTTATGTTCAAAATTGAAAGCGTTATGATATTTAGAAGGTGATGAGGAAAAAATGTAAATGCAAAAACGGAAAAACCCTGCATACTTAAGGGGTTAAAGGGGTACTTCGGTGGAAAATTTTGTTTTTTCTTTTAATCAACTGGTGCCAGAAAGTTAAACAGATTTGTAAATTACTTCTATAAAAAAATCTTAATCCTTTCAGTGCGTATAAGCTGCTGAATACTGCAGCAGAATTTTGTTTCTTTTTGGAACACAGAGCTCTCTGCTGATATCATGACAACAATGCTCTCTGCTGACACCTCTGTCCGTTTTAGGAACTGTCCACAGTAGGAGAAAATCCCCATAGCAAACATATGCTGCTCTGGACAGTTCCTAAAATGGACTGAGATGTCAGCAGAGAGCACTGTGGTCATGATGTCAGCAGACAGCACTTTGTTCCAAAAAGAAAATAATTTTCTCTGTATTATTCAGCAGCTAATAAGTACTGGAAGGAGTAAGATTTTTTAATAGAAGTAATTTACAAATCTGTTTAACTTTCTGGCACCAGTTAATAAAAAAAAAAAGTTTTCCACCGTAGTACCCCTTTAATGTGCTATATGTAAGTGTATGGGAAAGTAGTTGTCTGTGCACACAATATGCAAAAAAGGACATTGTTTTTTACAGCCGTGTAAATAAGTGACATGTCGCGGATGCTAAAATTTTTCCTTTTTCTTTTTTATATATCTTGTGCAAAACAATCACTTTTTCATAAACTTACATAAAGCATATTAAAGGAGTACTCTAGTGCAGAGTATTCCTGCTCCGTTCTGCCCGGGCTGCAAAATAAATGAAAATGAACCATCTGTTCGCTCCTCCGGTGCATCTCCTTCATACTTCCGGGTGTAACGAAGCGTCACTTGGCGCTCAGCCTATCGTCTGCCGAGGCAGAACATCGCGGCGGCCGACGATAGGCTGAGCGCCATGTGACGCTTCGTTACACCCGGAAGTATGAAGAGGATGGACCGGAGGACCGAACAGCTGTAGTGGCGCTCCGCGGGGACCCAGGGAGGTGAGTGATGGTTCATTTTCATTTATTTTGCAGCCCGGGCAGAACGGAGCAGGAATACTCTGCACTAGAGTACTCCTTTAATGTTAAAAATACTGACACAACCTTTCTCCTTACACATTTTTGGATTTTGTGGACACATTTTTTTAAAATAAAATATGCCTGAAATACACTTTATGTACCTAGCCTGTTAAGGTAAGACAATTTGCCATGATAAAAACCTCTAAATAAAGCATACAGTTACAAAATAACACTGGTATATAAGGAGAAATATCACCATACATATTACCATCATATTGTTTCTGACCAAATCCTGTATACTGAGACCAATATTACCAATAATACCAGTATAAAAAGAGGAGTATTATCACTATACAGTACATATCAACATCATACTGTTACTGACCAAATCCTTTATACTGAGACCAATAATACCAGTATAAAAGGAGCACTTTTATCGCGATACATATTCCCATCATACTGTTACTGACCAAATTCTGTATACTGAGACGAATACTACCAATAATAACAGTATACAAATAAGAATAATACTGCTACACCATGACCACTACCTACCATTACCACCACATAGTGACTGTATAAAAACCACTGAAAAGAAACCAATATCCCAAATACAGAGCCCATATAATAGTGACCCTGGCTCTATACAGGCACTGCAGACTGTATAAGTGATTACAGTGCAGTTACATCACAGAAAGCGTCTTCTTGGAGTCGTTCTCTTATCTTTTCTTCTCTGTCTTGCTTAGATCATCATGAATTCTACTTCCAATCATGAGTTGTCACCGCAGAATCTGCCAAGCAACAAACATATTAGGCTCCACACTTTTTAAGCATATTCCCCACCTGTTCCCTACTCTCAGTGCCCTAGGTAATGCCCCCAGCAGGTAGGTAGAGAATCTCCCCAATAAGTTAGAAGCCCCCAGTAGGTTGATAATGCCCCCAGTATATAGGGAATGCCCCTCATATTGCTCCCAGGCAGGTAATGCCTCTGGTAGGTAGGGTATAGGTAATGCTACCAGAACGTAGTACCCCCAGGTAGGTTATGCCCCCAGTAGGTACCAGGTGATGCCCCCAGATAGGTTGTAGTTAATGCCCTAAAAGGTAGGTAGTAGGTAATGTCTCCAGTAGGTAAGTTGCAAGATAGGTAATGTTCCAGTAGCTAGTGACCCCCCAGGTAGTTACTGCCTATTGCAGGTAGTGCCCTCAGTAGGTAGTGCCCCCAGATAGGTAATGCCCATGATAAGTAGGGCTCTCAGTAGGTAGTACCACCAGTAGGTACTTTACCCAGGTAAGTAGTGCCCCCATAAAGTAGTGCCTGCCCCTGGCAGCCCCTGTGCTTGCCTTAACCCCTTAAGGACTCAGGGTTTTTCCGTTTTTGCACTTTCGTTTTTTCCTCCTTACCTTTAAAAAATCATAACCCTTTCAATTTTCCACCTAAAAATCCATATTATGGCTTATTTTTTGCGTCGCCAATTCTACTTTGCAGTGACATTAGTCATTTTACACAAAAATGCACGGCGAAACGGAAAAAAAAATAATTGTGCGACAAAATAAAAAAAAAACGCCATTTTGTAACTTTTGGGGGCTTCCGTTTCTATGCAGTGCATATTTCGGTAAAAATTACACCTTATCATTATTCTGTAGGTCCATACGGTTAAAATGATACCCTATTTATATAGGTTTGATTTTGTCGCACTTCTGGAAAAAATCATAACTACATGCAGGAAAATTTATACGTTTAAAAAATGTCATCTTCTGACCCCTATAACTTTTTTATTTTTCCACGTACGGGGCGGTTTGAGGACTCATTTTTTGCGCCGTGATCTGAAGTTTTTATTGGTATGATTTTTGTTTTGATCTGACTTTTTGATCACTTTTTATTCATTTTTTAATGTTATAAAAAGTTACCAAAATACGCTTTTTTGGACTTTTGAATTTTTTTGCGCGTACGCCATTGACCGTACGGCTTAATTAATGATATATTTTTATAGTTCGGACATTTACGCACGCGGCGATACCACATATGTTTATTTTTATTTTATTTACACTGTTTTATTTTTCTTATGGGAAAAGGGGGGTGATTCAAACTTTTATTAGGGAAGGGGTTAAATGACCTTTATTAACACTTTTTTTTTACTTTTTTTTTTGCAGTGTTATAGGTCCCATAGGGACCTATAACACTGCACACACTGATCTCTCATCCTGATCACAGGCGTGTATTAACACGCCTGTGATCAGCATTATCGGCACTTAACTGCTCCTGCCTGGATCTCAGGCACGGAGCAGTCATTCGTCGATCGGACACCGAGTAGGCAGGTAAGAGCCCTCCCGGTGTCCGATCAGCTGTTCGGGACGCCGCGATTTCACCGCGGCGGTCCCGAACAGCCCGACTGAGCAGCCGGGATACTTTCAGTTTCACTTTAGAAGCGGCGGTCAGCTTTGACCGCCGCTTCTAAAGGGTTAATACTGCACATCGCCGCGATCGGCGATGTGTGGTATTAGCCGCGGGTCCCGGCCGTTGATTAGCGCCGGGACCCACGCGATATGATGCGGGATCGCGGCGCGATCCCGCTTCATATCGCGGGAGCCGGCGCAGGACGTAAATATACGTCCTGCGTCGTTAAGGGGTTAAAGTACCCGCAGCCCACCATGCAGTCTAAGTGAATAGAGGTTTGGGGCTAGACTTGGAGTTAGGGGCTCACAGCGGGCCCTCCTTTCTGCTGTTTAAAGGAAAAATGTCAGCAAACCACCCGCACTAAACAGTGGTACTGGCTGGTAGTGCACGTGATGCTGATAAAAATGATGCTATCCTTGCCAGGATCCGTCCCCTTGTTCTGTTGTTATATTCCGTTTTGTTATTATGGCAATGAGGACCAAGTGGCACGGGCGGGGTGAGAAGCTTGTGTGATAGCCTGGGGGATGTAGGGTATTCGGAGTGCTTGTTAACCCTTGCTATTCGTGACGCCAGGGTGAGGGCTCCTCAATAATGCTTTCCCTACTGCCACCCTTCCCAAGAGTGATAGGGAGGTAGATAAGAAGAATAGATTGTCCACAATCGGAGAGTTTCCGGAAACAGCATTAACATTTACTAAAGATTTTCTGCAAGCTTCAATATTACAACAGTTTCTGGGTATAACAACAGCTTTTTCTTGATGATTGGCAAAGGTTGGGACTTCATCATTAAGAGTCTTTTGATACTATGCGTTGCTCCACTGGATTTAGGGGTTAATTGCGATCCAGTAGTCACTCTAGCAATAGCGGGGATTTAGGTTTGAACTCACGGTTTTGGTTCCACTGAGGCCGGCAGGTGTTTGAGGCCTAGCGTGCCTTTTAAAGTGGCGTAGCACCGTCCTGTTAGTCCGGCATCCAGGAGAGCAGCAACCCAAGAGAGCGATAATTGGATGCAGCTCCCTTATATGGGCAGGGGCTGGACTACTGCTAATTGGTCCATACTGATGTCAATCATCATTACAGAGATTTGTGGGTAACACTTGACCCAAGGACCTCCTAAGGTCCTGCAACATACAATGCCATAGAGGTTACTAGCATGGTCACATGACCGAAGGTCCTGCTACGCCGAACAAGGTAACATATACATTACTATAGAACATCTATATAATTATTAAATATATACATTTATCATTATTAGAGATAAACTTTAGGAGAGGCGACTAGGGGCTGTCCCACCTGAGGAACCCTACCTGAACGTAGTTACTCTGACTTTGGGGACCTCTACACAAGGTACTATATGCAATACTCTACCGGGACACCAAACTTGCCTTCGGGCACTGTGACATTGGCTGGGCTAATGAATATTCATTCCCTCCCTCCCTTTCCCTCTCCACTTTCCAAACACGTCTTCTGCACATGTGCCACTTCCTGGGCTGTACTAAAGCTGCTCTGAGGCCACTTCCGGGTGTACCCAGGAAGCGGCACATGTGCAGAAGGTGTGTTTGGGAAGCGGAGAGGGAGAAGCGGAGGGGATGAATATTCATTACCCCGGCCGATGTCACAGTGCCCGAAGGCAAGCTTCTCACCCCGCCCGTGCCACTTGGTCCTCATTACCATAATCACAAAACGTGAAGGTTAGCATCATTTTTATCAGCATCACCTGCACTACCAGCCAGTACCACTGGTTAGTGTGGCTGACTTTGCTGACAGTTTTACCTTTAAAAGGGGTATTCCGGGAATGTTTTCTATTTGGCTATGCTACAGGAGCTGTAAAGTTAGTGTAGTTCATAATATAGTGTCTGTATAGTGTGTGACGGTTTTCTCACAATTCTTCTGTGAATTTCACCTCACTATATTTTTTTACCAGCATACAAAATGACTGTTGTCTCGGATTTTTCCCAGCTTGCAATGCGGCCGAGACCTGACTCACTAGTCAGCTGATGACATGAAGCCTGTCTGCTTCAATGGGTGGAGGGATCAATCAGCCACTAATGCAACAGCTGGAGACACCCTGATTGAAAACCACAGGTCTGCAGCTCATTTATGTTTCAATGGGTGGGGTGGCTAATTTGTGGGAGGGAGGAAAATGGAATTGTGGGATTTGTAGTCAAAAAAAGAAAAGTCAAACAGGAAAAACAAGTTCACAAAAAGCTTGACACAGTATTATGGTAATCTCATGACTTAACATTCGCCCCATTTAGCACCAAGACAAGCGCAGATCCTTCCTAAGTATGTCCATTACTGTCTGCCAGGTACGTACTAAATCACCTTATGGTGCATAACCCCTTTAAGTATGCTATGGGTAAATGAAAAAAAAAATGGCGGTCCCCCTCTCAGGAAAGTCCCTGAATATAAGAAAAATAGAAAGACAGATAGATATGAGAGATAAATAGATAGATAGATATGAGATAGCTAGATAGATATGAGATAGATAGATATGAGATAGATAGATATGAGATAGATATGAGATAGATAGATAGGTCAGTGTTTCCCAACCAGTGTGCCTCCAGCTGTTGCAAAACAATAACTTTCAGCATGCCCACACAGCCAAAGGCATGCTGGGAGTTGTAGTTATGAAACAGCTGGAGGAACTCCTGTTAGAAAACACTAAGTGATAGATAGATTAACAGATAAATCAGTGTTTCCAAACCTGGGTGCCTCCAGCTGTTGCAAAACTACAAGTCCCAGCATGCCCACACAGTCAGAGCTCTTATAGCTGTGATTGCAAACTGTGGCTGCTTAATATTAAGAGCAGGCAGGGGGACGGCCCAGCCCACAGACGGTCCGGCCCACTGGGAAAATGCCCGGTGTGTGCAATGGCCAGTCCGGGCCTGGCTACGCTGCAGTACGTAGCTGCGCACAGGCACGTCGCCTCATCCCCCAGAATTCCTTGCTGTCTTAAAGGGCAAGTAACTAATACGGGCAGGCCGCAGGCATCAGCTGGCCTGCCGAATGAGGTATATTTCAAATTTTTTTACCGGAGTGACAGTGCTTATTGAAAGTAGCGGCGGGCAGGGGGAGATAAAACCATTATCGGTCCCTCAGCCTGAATTGGTGGGGGGGATCCATCCTCCCCGGTTCCTACGCCCCTGGGCTGCTGATAGGCTGCATCCTGCATGTAATTCAGGGTCATCCCGCCTACTTCCCTTCCTGCCTTGCCTTCCCGCCTACCCAGCATTCCTTCCTCCATGTACTGACATGTGGATCCGCCTCTTTAGATGCCCTGGAGCCTGCACCACAGTAAATGGAGTTTAATGAAGTGATTTGTGCGATAGAATTGCGGCGATATTCCCATCTGTTGCGAATTGACTATTTTCTGAAATTCGTAACAAATTCGGGTTCATCAGTTTCGAGTCGCTCATCTCTACTGAACAATATCGCTTCATAAAAGAGAACCCATTATGTTTAGACAATGTGTACGTCTCATGTACGTTTTGTTCCTTCTGATTTTCTTGTGTCATAAAATTTATATATTTTGGAACGAAAAGGCAACGTATAATAAGTCTGAGACATCAGAATATATGTCATGATTTTTTTAACCTGTGCACTGCTTACACAAAGAAACCAAATTGAAGAGGTAAGATCTCGAACGTTACGATTTTATTAGGTCAGTTTTTACTACATGTTTTGAATACTGGATGACATATACAGTGCTATGAAAAAGTGCTTGGCCCCTTTACCGATTTCTCTCTTTTTTTGTTTTTTTGCATATTTCTTACACTTAAAGGAGTACTTCAGTGCAGGAACACTTATCCCCTTGCCAAAGGATATGAAAGAAGTGTCTGATCGCGGGGGGTCAACCACTTGGACCCACCGCAATCTCCTACATGGCACCCAGGTTCTCTTCAGGAAGAGAGGGTTTCAAATCCCACAAAAAGCAGCCACTGACACCCCCCTCTATGTATCTCTATGGGAGAGCCTGAGATACCCGAATGCTGTTTCTCTAACTCTCCTATAAAGATGCATGGAGGAGGCGTGTCAGCCACCACTTCATGGGGGGGTCAACATGCCGCATTACTGGGGACTGCCGGGGTCCTGTGCAGAAGATCGCAAGGGTTCTCAGCAGTCGGACCCCTACAATCAGATATTTATCCCCTATCTTTTGATAGGGATTGAGTGTTCCTGCACCTAAGTTTTCCTTTTAAGGGGTACCTAGGAGGAAAAAATTCAAATAAACCGGTGAAAGAAATGTATACACATTTGTAAATTACTTTAAGGACCAGGCCCATTTTGGCCTTAAGGACCAAAGTGTTTTTTGCACATCTGACCACTGTCACTTTAAGTATTAATAACTCTGGGATGCTTTTACCTTTCATTCTGATTCAGAGATTGTTTTTTCGTGACATATTCTACTTTATTTTTTACACTCGCATGTTCCTGTAGACCCAGTTTTTGAAGTTTTTACAAGGGGTAAAAGGAGAAAAATCCTCTTAAAATTTGTAACTCAATTTCTCTCGAGTAAGGAAATACCTCATATGTGTATGTAAAGTGTTCGGCGGGCACAGTAGAGGGCTCAGAAGGGAAGAAGCGACAATGGGATTTTGGAGAGTGAGTTTTTCTGAAATGGTTTTTAGGGGGCATGTCACATTTAGGAAGTCCCTATGGTGCCAGAACAGCAGAAATCCCCCATATTGCATACTATTTTTGGAAACTACACCCCTCATGGCACGTCCAGTGAGCCTTAACACCCCACAGGTGTTTGACGACTTTTCATTAAAGTCAGATGTGTAAAAGAAAAATAAAGTGAAGTTTTTTTATCCCAAATTTACCCTTTTTACAAAGGGTAATGGGAGAAAGTGCCCCCCAAAATTTGTTACCCCATCTCTTCTGAGTATGGAAAAAAAACCATGTTAGGACGTAAAATGCTCTGTGGGCGAGAAGGAGTCACATTTGGCTTTTGGAAAGCAGATTTTGCTGAAATAATTTTTTTGGGGGGATGTCACATTTAGGAAGCCCCTATGGTGCTAGAATAGCAAAGAAAAAAAAATACTATTTTGGTAACTACACCCCTCAAGGAACGTAACAAGGGGTACAGGGACCCTTAACACCCCACAGGTGTTTGACGACTTTTTGTTAAAGTTGGATGTGTAAATGGAAAAAAATTTTTTTCAAAAAATGCTGTTTTTTTCCCGAATGTTAAATTTTTTACAAGGGGAAATAAAAGTAAATTAACCCCAAAATTTGTAACCCCATTTCTTCTGAGTATGGAAATATCCCGTGTGTGGATGTCAAGTGCTCTGCTGGCGCACTACAATGCTCAGAAGAGAAGGAGCGTCATTGAGCTTTTGGAAAGAGAATTTGTTTGGAATGGAAGTAAGGGGCCATGTGCATTTACAAAGCCCCCCCCCCCCCCCCCCCGTGGTGCCAGAACAGTGGACCCCCCCCACATGTGACCCCATTTTGGAAACTAAACCCCTCACAGAATTTAATGATGGGTGCAGTGAGTATTTACACCCCACTGGCGTTTGACAGATCTTTGGAACAGTGGGCGGTGCAAATGAAAAATAAAATTTTTCATTTTCACGGACCACTCTTCCAAAAATACGTCAGACACCGGTAGGGCGCAAATGCTCACTGCACCCCTTAATACATTACGTGAGGGGTGTAGTTTCCAAAATGCGGTCACATGTGGAGGGGGGGGTCCATTGTTCTGGCACTATGGGGGCTTTTTAAACACACGTGGCCTTCAATTCCGGACAATTTTTATTTTCAAAAGCCCCAATGGCACTCCCTTTCTTCTGTGCATTGTAGTTTGTTCACAGAGCACTTTACATCTACATATGGGGTATGTTCTTACTTAGAAGAAATGGGGTAAAAAACTTTGGGGGGGGTGTTTTTCCTATTTTTCCTTGTGAAAATGAAAAATTTTCGGGGAACACCTTTCCCATCCAACTTTAATGAATAATTGTCTAACACCTTGTTACATTCCATGAGGAGTGTAGTTTCCAAAATGAGGTCACATATGGGTATTTATTTTTTTGTGTTTATGTCAGAACCGCTGTAAAATCAGCCACCCCTGTGCAAATCACGAATTTAGGCCTCAAATGGACATAGTGCGCTCTCACTCCTGAGCCTTGTTGTGCGGCTGCAGAGCATTTTAGGCCCACATAATGGGGTATTTCCATACTCAGAAGAAATTGCGTTACAAATTTTGGGGGTCTTTTTTTCCCTTTTACCGCATGTGAAAATAAAAAGTCCAGAAATGCTGGGAATTGTTGTTTTGCAACAGCTGGAGGCTCCGTTTTGGAAACACTGCCGTACAATATGTTTTTCATTTTTATTGGGGGGGGGGGCAGTGTAAGGGGGTGTATATGTAGTGTTTTACCCTTTATTATGTGTTAGTGTAGTGTAGTGTTTTTAGGGTACATTCACACTGGTGGGGGTTTACGGTGAGTTTCCCGCTAGGAGTTTGCGCTGCGACAAAAAATTTGCCGCAGCTCAAACTTGAAGTAGGAAACTCACTGTAAATTCGCCTGTGTGAATGTACCCTGTAAATTCACATGGGGGGGGGGGGGGGCAAAAACCTCCAGCTGTTTCCAAACTACATCTCCCAGCATGCACTGACAGACCATGCATGCTGGCAGTTGTACTTTTGCAACAGCTGGAGGCACACTGGTTGGAAAACCTTCAGTTAGGTTCTATTACCTTACTCAGTATTTTACCAACCAGTGTGCCTCCAGCTGGTTCTATTACCTTACTCAGTATTTTACCAACCAGTGTGCCTCCAGCTGTTGCAAAACTACCACTCCCAGCATGTACTGATCGCCGAAGAGCATGCTGGGAGTTGTAGTCTTGCAAGATCTAGAGGGCAACAGTTTAGAGACCACTGCACAGTGATCTCCAAAATGTAGCCCTCCAGCTGTTGCAGAACTATAAATCCCAGCATGCCCACACAGCAAACAGCTGTCTGGGCATACTGGGAGTTGTAGTTTTGCAACTTTCGGAGGGCTAAAGTTTAGAGACAACTGTGTAGTGGTCTCAGACTGTAGCCTTCCAGATGTTACAAGGCAACTCACCGGCTTCCGTAGGATCCAGGGAGCCGCATCGCCGTCCTCTTCTGCTGCCGATTGCTGCCTGCTGCTGCCGCCGATGGGTAAGTGGACTTCAGCGCCGGTCCTCCTCAATTTCCCCGTTCTGCCCAGCCTATTGTGGGTGGGCAGAATGGGGAAACCGAAATTAACCCCTCCGCCCCCGATCTTCTATTGTTCTTTGCTTCTAGACGACCAATAGCAGGGATAGTAGGGTGGCACCCTTGCCACCTCACTCCTATCCCTTCAGGGGGATCGTGGGTGTCTTGGACAACCCTGATACCCCTTATTTTCTAGGTCACCAGGTCAAAGTGTGAATTCACGGGCGATTTGCGGCAATCGCCGACATGGGGGGGTCTAATGACCCCCCTGGGCATTTGCGCGGGGTGACTGCTGATCGATAGCACAGTCACCCCGGTCCGGTTCCAGGGAGCGAAGGCGTAGGTCCCTAAGTGGTTAAAAACCTTAATCATTCCAGTATTTATCAGCTATCGCATACTACAGAGGAAGTTGTGTAGTTGTCTCCAGTCTGAGCACAGTGCTCTCTGCTGCCACTTCTATGTGTGTCAGGAACTGTCCAGAGCAGGAGCAAATCCTCATAGCAAACCTATCATGCTCCAGACAGTTCCTAACATGGACAGATGTGGCAGCAGAGAGCACTGGGGTCAGACAGAAAAGAACTACACAACTTCCTCTGTAGTAAACAAAAGCTGATAAGTACTGGAAGGGTTTTGTTTTTCATATAGAATTAATTTGGCTCCCATGCAGCGCAACTCCAGCCTGTGGCCCACTGTTTCTCCTCCTAACATCGCTAAAGCAATCGCAAAATTTGACCAAGGATGAAATCGCTATATCGTAAAATGTAAAAATCGTGATTCTATTGCAATATATTGTGCAGCCAGAATAAAAATTAAGATACATATATTCCTATACATTTAAAGAGTTTAGGACTACAAAGACAAACAGGAGATTTGCATATTTTTTTAAATGATAAGACATTTATTATAAGAACATAACAATCTGTTTTCTTCCTCCTTCTTGTTGTTATGGAGAGAGGTTGGTGCCGTTGGATCTCTTGGCTCTTGGTCTTTATCTCTAGATTTGCCGCAGTTCTAGTTGTTCCAGTAGTAAGTTCTGGGCTGTGGTGTGAAATTCCAACTCCAACATACAGATGACAGGTTCTTATGATGTTCTGCATGGTCCTCTATACTCCAAAGGCATCGATCTTAACCCTTAGGGAGATGCTGCAGGTGTTCCTGGACATGGTCAACAATAGGTGTTGCAGGATGGAATAGTAAGTCACATATGTCAGCAGGGTGAGGACCAGCATTGACCACTCGATGATCTTGACAAAGGCTTCACTCATCTCTTTACATTCTCCAGCACACAGGTGGGTGTATACAATGACCCCACTTCCGATAATAAGAAACACACAGGCAAGGGCCATGGCAGAGCAGATGGCTCTAACATGGCAGATGACTCTTGATGTTCCGGGCACTTTGTACAGGAGGATGGATTGACACATGTTGTATGTTCCAGCACAGATGAATGTAGTCATGGCGGCGATGAGATGAATCATCGGGTAGTCTTTGGTTGAAAATACTGACATGATGACAGTCAGGACACAGGATGACCAAGCGATGACTAGTAGGGTCTTCTGGATCAATGGCTGACGGGGTCCAAAGTCTTCACGATGGAACAAGATGAACCTATAATTCAGCCATGTCAGACCAAAAGAGGCTATGGCCATCCCTATAAATCCTAAACAGAATGGGATCCGTTCAGGAAAGAAAATCCCCGTCTCACTGATGTATACCAGTGGGGAATCAGCATGGCCGTGGATCATGGTGATGGTGTAGCTGGTGGAGATCCAGACCATACACCAGAGGGCCAGGAAGAGGGGGATGAACCCCAATCCTTTAATCTCCATAGATGAAGAAAAAAGGCACAAAAGGCAAAAACCGCAAGGGAAATGCAAACCGCTCTGTAACAATCTGTAGACTGAAGGCCTGGACACTGTCAGAGCAATGTAATGCCTCCAGAATTCTATGACATCACGTGATGTCACCAAGACTCTTTCTTTGTTTCTTGGAGTTGCCATGGTTACGTATCTGCTATGAACAGAACCTGATGTGACTCCATTTTGATCATCTTTGATAATTTGTAATAAAATGTATTTATTTAATTTTAGAACAATCATTAGAACAATACAACAATATTTAAGCTATAATTATTTCTTATTTCAATTATTATCATATTTATCTTAATGGGGGTGGATTATAGACAAATGCAATCACTCGTTCAAGTCCGTCTATTTTAACAGTCAAAATAAAAAACTGCCCTTTCCCATCTATTACTACTTCCCTCTCTTCACATTTATAAAATATGTCTAATTTTATTTCTCACTGGAATCATCACTCAGCTTTTCTAGTAGGAAAGCTGAATGATGTTTCCTGTTGTTTCTCACAGGATTCATCAGTCAGTTTTTCTAGTAGAAAAGCTGAGTGATGATTCCTGTGAGAAATATAATTGCACCCTAGAGCCATTTTTTTTCCACCCAGCTTTCCTAGACTTCAAAACAGCAACATTTTCCTATATATGTAGTAACACCAAAAATATAATTGCACAAATATAACTGCAGCCATAGGAAAGCTGAGTGACATAAAATTGCAGCCATATTTTTTTCACCCAGCTTTTCTACTTCCTAGACTTCAAAACAGCAAAGTTTGCCTACATATGTGGTAACACATATCTAGGCAAACTTTGATGTTTTGAAGTCTAGGAAAGCTGGGTGAAAATAATATGGCTACAATTATATTTCTCACAGGAATCATCACCCAGCTTTCCTAGCAGCAGGAGCTACCTTGCAGGAGACCATCTCTTCACCAGGCTCTTTTAGAACTGCGACACACAGCTCCTCTTTGGCGGGCAAATAGAGCTACGCTCAGGGCCGGACTGGGACCAAAATTAGGCCCGGGCATCTTACAATAAGCAGCCCATTTTAGCCATGGGTGTGGCTATGTGGAGGTGGGGCCACAAATGGGAGGGGCCAGATGTCAATCATAGTTGGGTATAATAGGCTACATAATGGGAAAAATAAACAAATAATTTAAAAAAATGAAATATATACATATACACATACATAAATACACATGCACACGCTATACTGGCTATGATCACACAGTATACACAGTATATTTTAAGCGTATTTCATTTTAAAAAATGGATCCGCAAAATCGCAGAATGATTGTGTACGTTTTTCCTATATTTTTTGTTATATACACACAAATATTGTACATAAATACATTATATTAGAAATCGAAGAAGAACAATATTTCAGTTCATGCACAAATACATACAAAATGTATGTATTTTTTATATTAACCTCTTATTAACTCCGCATCATACCGGGTCGGTCCCGGCGCCTAATGATAGCCGAGACCCTGGGCTAATAGTGTGCGGCACCGAGCGCTATTAACCCTTTAGACGCGGCGATAAAAGTTGATCGCCATGTCTAAAATGAAAGTGAAAGCTTCCCAGCAGCTCAGTCAGGCTGATCGGGACCATCGCGATAAAATCGCAATGTCCCGATCAGTGGCGTTGCGACCCGGGTGCGGGGGGTGCGGCCCGCACCGGGTGACACCAACCTAATGGGGTGACACCAAGACGCTCCGCAGCACCCACACCCCGTCCCCAGCTACACTGACACCCCCCTATGTGCCCGACCGGCCTCCCATCCGTCAGCACACCCCCCTGTGCTGTGTGTGCGGTGCGCCCGTCCGTTAGCGACCCCCCCCCCCTTTCAGTGCGCCCGTCTGTCATCACACCCCCCCCCCCTCTCACCTTCACCAGTACTGTGCCCGGCCTCCGCTCCCACGTCTGCGCCGGCCTGACGTCACACCGCATGGCCGCGCAGGGAGACGTCAGTTACGTCACTCGCATTGCGCCCGGTGAGAAGGATCGCTGCGCTGGATGGGTGAGTGTGTATGTCTGTCTCTATCTATGTTTGTGTGTGTGACTCTGTGTGTGTGTGTGTGTGTGTGTGTGTGACTGTGTGTGTTTGTGTGACTCTCTGAGTGTGTGTGTGACTGTGTGTTTGTGTGACTCTGTGTGTGTGTGTGTGACTCTGTGTGTGTGTGACTGTGTGACTCTGTGTGTCTGTCTGTGAGTGTGTCTCTCTGACTGTGTGTGTTTGTGTGTGTGTCTCTCTGTGTTGTATGTGTTTTTTTTTTGTGTGTGTGCGTGTGTGTGTGTGTGTGTGTGTGTGTGTGGGGAGACTTTGACGCATTGTGGGGAACCTGCAAGGGAACCTGCGGCCTAATGTGGGGAGTCTATGCTACCTAATGTGGGGAGTCTATGCTACCTAATGTGCGGAGTCTATGCTACCTAATGTGCGGAGTATATGCTACCTAATGTGCGGAGTCTATGCTACCTAATGTGCGGAGTCTATGCTACCTAATGTGGGGAGTCTATGCTACCTAATGTGGGGAGTCTATGCTACCTAATGTGTGGAGTCTATGCTACCTAATGTGCGGAGTCTATGCTACCTAATGTGCGGAGTCTATGCTACCTAATGTGGGGAGTCTATGCTAGCTAATGTGGGGAATCTGTGCTACCGAATGTGGGGAAACTGCTACCTAATGTGGGGAATCTGTGCTACCTAATATGGGGAAATTGCTACCTAATGTGGGGTAACTGGTACCTACCTAATGTGGGGAAACTGGTACCAAATGTGGGGAATCTATGCTGCCTAATGTGGGGAAAAGATGCTACCTAATGTGGGGAAAAGATGCTACCTAATGTGGGGAAACTGCTACCTACCTAATGTGGGGGAACTGCTGCCTACCTTATGCGCACCCCCCCTGGCAGTAGCACCCTCATCATCCGCCAGCAACTACACCCCCCCCCCCCCCAGCAGCACCTCCATCAGCAGATCCTGATGGTGGATGATGGCGGTGCTCCTGCCAGGAGGATGATCCTGCCGATGGATGATGGGGGTGATACTGCCAGGGGGGATGGCCAGTAGCACCCTCATCATCCTTCAGCAACACCCCCCCCCAGTAGTAGCACCCCGATCATCCACTAGCAACACCACCAATACCCCCCTCCCGTGGTAATAGCATCAGCTAACGGATGTTGAGGGGTGTAACTGCGGTTGTGGTATTATATTCAGAGGGTGCACTGTATGGCAACGTTATATTCAGAGGGCGCAGTTTGTGGTAGTATTATATTCAGAGGGCACAGTGGGTGGTAGTATTATATTCAGAGGGCGTAGTTTGTGGTAGTATTATTAGAGATGAGCGAACTTACAGTAAATTCGATTCGTCACGAACTTGTCAGCTCAGCAGTTGATGACTTATCCTGCGTAAATTAGTTCAGCCTTCAGGTGCCCCGGTGGGCTGGAAAAGGTGGATACATTCATAGGAAAGATTCTCCTAGGACAATATCCACCTTTTCCAGCCCATGGGAGCACCTGAAAGCTGAACTAATTTATGCAGGAAAATTCATCAACTGCTGAGCCGAGAAGTTTGTGACGAGTTGAATTTACTGTAGTTTGCTCATCTCTAAGTATTATATTCAGAGGGCGCAGTGGGTGGTAGTAATATATTCAGAGTGTACAGTATGTGTTGATATTATATTCAGAGGGTACAGTATGTGATAGTATTATATTCAGGGGTACAGTATGTGGCAGATTTATATTCAGAGGGTACAGTATATGGTAGTATTATATTCAGAGGGTACAGTATGTGATAGTATTATATTCAGGGGTACAGTATGTGGCAGATTTATATTCAGAGGGTACAGTATGTGTTGGTATTATATTCAGAATGTACAATGTGTGGTAGTATTATATTCAGTGGGTACAGTGTGTGGTGGTATTATATTCAGGGGTACAGTATGTGACAGATTTATATTCAGAATGTACAGTATGTGTTGGTATTATATTCAGAATGTACAGTGTGTGGTAGTATTATATTCAGTGGGTATGGTGTATGGAAGGTTTATAATCAAAGAGTATAGTGTATAGTAGTATTATATTTAGAGGATACAGTGTCTGGCAGGTTTATAATAATAATTGTTTTCATATAGAGGATGAGAATGCGCTGACATAGTGAGGAGACGTCTGGGCGTCACATTCTACAGAGAGAAGTTTTAGCTGGACCAGGCGGTATGTACCATCTGAATTAGATAAGGGAAGACTATAGAGAAGACGTCACTGATATCATTGTGTATTCTCCTCTCTATGTCCTATCAGAGCTGTAGTCGCTTGTCAGTTCTACAGTTATGGTCAGTGAAACTACAACTCCCAGCATAACCTCACCACTGCATAAAGGGGTACTCTACTGGAAAACATTTTTTTAAAATCAACTGGTGCTACAAAGTTAAACAGATTTGTAAATTACTTCTATTTAAAAATCTTAATCCTTCCAGTACTTATTAGCTGCTGTATAAGCGATTCACAGGAAGTTATTTTCTTTTTTAATTTATTTTCTGTCTGACCACAGTGCTCTGTGCTGACACCTCTGTCCATGTCAAGAACTGTCCATAGTAGGAGCAAATCCCCATAGCAAACCTATCCTGCTCTGGACAGTTCCTGACATGGACAGAGGTGTCAGCAAATAGCACTGTGGTCAGATTGGAAAGAACTACGCAACTTCCTGTGGAGCATACACCAGCTTATAAGTACTGTAAGTA
This sequence comes from Hyla sarda, assembly GCF_029499605.1. NCBI lineage: Eukaryota > Metazoa > Chordata > Amphibia > Anura > Hylidae > Hyla > Hyla sarda. Next base: position 154,551 of record NW_026608884.1, on the reverse strand, counting down.
TTAAGATTTTAAATAGAAGTAATTTAAAAATCTGTTTAACTTTCTGGCACCAGTTGATATAAAAGTAAATGTTTTCCAGTGGAGGACCCCTTTAAGTAATTCTGGGAGCTGTATATTTAAATGGTGAAAACTTCTTTATCACTTTCCCATTCTGTGGCAACTGGTATATCTGATTATTATACTGGAATTTCTCACAATGCGCTACAACAGTGGTGTCTGTCACAACAGGCTAAAAACTTACTGGGGGGAGGTATGGGGGTGACACCATTTTCTACCGCACCGGGTGACACCAACCCTAGCAACGCCACTGGTCCCGATCAGCTAGCATGCGAGCGGAGGTCCCATCACCTGTCTCCGTCGCATCCGATCAGCGATTGATTGCTGCAAGCCTGAGATACAGGCTTGAGCAATCGACCACCTATAACACTCATGTCACGATTCGGCTGGCTGGAGGTGGATCCTCTGTGCCAGAGAGGGATTGGCGTGGACCGTGTCGGTGGACCGGTTCTAAGTTGCTACTGGTATTCACCAGAGCCCGCCGCAAAGCGGGATGGTCTTGCAGCGGCGGTAGCAACCAGGTCGTATCCACCGGCAACGGCTCAACCTCTCTGACTGCTGAGATAAGCGCGGTACAAGGGAGTAGACAAGAGCAAGGTCGGACGTAGCAGACGGTCAGGGCAGGCAGCAAGGATCGTAGTCAGGGGCAACGGCAGGAGGTCTGGAACACAGGCTAGGAACACACAAGGAAACGCTTTCACTGGCACAATGGCAACAAGATCCGTCAAGGGAGTGCAGGGGAAGTGAGGTATAAGTAGGGAGTGCACAGGTGAACATACTGATTAAGCCTGCTGCGCCAATCAGTGGCGCAGTGGCCCTTTAAATCGCAGAGACCCGGCGCGCGCGCGCCCTAAGGAGCGGGGCCGCGCGCGCCGGGACAAAACAGACGGGGAACGGGTCAGGTACGGGAGCCGAGATGCGCATCGCGAGCGGGCGCGTCCCGCATCGCGAATCGCATCCCGGCTGGGAGCAATATCGCAGCGCACCCGGTCAGCAGGTCTGACCGGGGCGCAGTGAATAAGAGAACGCTGCGAGCGCTCCGGGGAGGAGCGGGGGACCCGGAGCGCTCGGCGTAACAACTCATCAATGCAAAGCTATGGCTTTGCAGGGATCAGTGTAGAAGATCAGTGTGTGCAGTGTAATAGCCCCCTATAAGAACTATAAAACTGCAAAAAAAATGAAGAAAATAAAAAGTTAATAAATGTCATTTAACCCCTTCCCTAATAAAAGTTTGAATCACACCCCTTTTCCCATAAAAAATAAAAAACAATGTAAATAAAAATAAACATGTGGTATCTCCGCATGCGGAAATGTCCGAATTATAAAAATATATTGTTTTATATTTATTTATATATTGAATTAAACCGTACGGTCAATGGCGTACGCGCAAAAAAATTCAAAAGTCATGAAAAAATGAATAAAAAGCTATCAAAAAGTCAGATCAATACAAAAATGGTACCGATGAAAACTTCAGATCACGGTGTAAAAAATGAGCCCTCATAGCGGCCCGATATTTTTTCTTCAATTTTGTCGCACAATTCATTTTTTTTCCGTTTCGCTGTGGATTTTTTGTAAAATGACTAATTTCACTGCAAAGTAGAATTTGTGCAAAAAATGGCAAAAAATAAGCCATCATATGGAATTTTATGTGCAAAATTGAAAGTGTTATGATTTTTAGAAGGTGATGAGGAAAAAATGAAAATGCAAAAACTGAAAAAACCTGCATCCTTAAGGGGTTCAAGGGGTACTCCGGTGGAAAACTTTTTAATTTTTTTTTTCATTTTTTTTTAATCAACTGGTGCCAGAAAGTTAAACATATTTGTAAATTACTTCTATTAAAAAATCTTAATCCTTCCAGTGCGTATAACCTGCTGAATACTGCAGCAGAAATTATTTTCTTTTTGGAACACAGAGCTCTCTGCTGATATCATGACCACAGTGCTCTCTGCTGACACCTCTGTCCATTTTAAGAACTGTCCACAGTAGGAGAAAATCCCCATAGCAAACAAATGCTGCTCTGGACAGTTCCTAAAATGGACTGAGATGTCAGCAGAGAGCACTGTGGTCATGATGTCAGCAGAGAGCACTGTGTTCCGAAAAGAAAAGAATTTCCTCTATATTATTCAACAGCTAATAAGTACTGGAAGGAGTAAGATTTTTTTAATAGAAGTAATTTACAAATCTGTTTAACTTTCTGGCACCAGTTGAAAAAAAAAAAAGTTTTCCACCGTAGTACCCCTTTAATGTGCTATATGTAAGTGTATGGGAAAGTAGTTGTGTGTGCACACAATATGCAAAAAAGGACATTGTTTTTTACAGCCGTGTAAATAAGTGACATGTCGTGGATGATAAAATTTTTCCTTTTTTTTTTTTTACATATTTTGTGCAAAACAACCACTTTTTCATAAACTTACATAAAGCATATTAATGTTAAAAATACTGACACAACCTTTCTCCTTACACATTTTTGGATTTTGTGGACACTTTTTTTTTTTTTTAATAAACTATGCCTGAAATACACTTTATGTACCTAGCCTGTTAAGGTAAGACAATTTCCCATGATAAATACCTCTAAATAAATCATACAGTTACAAAATAACACTGGTATATAAGGAGAAATATCACCATACAAATTACCATCATATTGTTACTGACCAAATCCTGTATACTGAGACCAATACTACCAATAATACCAGTATAAAAAGGAGGAGTATTATCACTATACAGTACATAAATGTGGATACAGAGACAAAAAAAAAAAAAAGACGGTCGCACATCCACAATATGCACAAATGATCTAGAGCTTCTCAGCAATATATATATGTAACAAACAGGTCGTTTGTGGACAGTGACCCCCCCGACTTATGATGGCCCCGACATATGATCATTTCAACATATGATGGCCTCTCAGAGCCCATCATATCTTGAAGGCAGCATCGACATATGATGCTGCTGTGTGTCGGGGCCATCGTACAAACAGCTATCTGACAGCGATGACAACTTCAGCAACTGACAGAGAGTTGTTTAATGTCCCCGTGTGCCGCGTTCTGTCTCCTGTTACTCACATGCTGTCCTGCTAACTCACGCAGGCTTCCACTGTGAGCTCCGTGTAAGCCCCGCCCCCCAAGTGCAGCCATAGCCAATAGCCTGCAGCATCTTGCTGCAGACATCAAATGAGCTGCTGGCTGCCCTCCCCTTCCTTTCCTATAGAGCTGTGGTCGGCAGGATCGTAATGGAGGAAATTCTGTCCCCCCTGAAGGTATTTAAAGAACTGTACAGTACTGTATGCGATGTCACACATCACATACAATTCATATACACACACAATACTCCCCATACATCAATGTTTCCCTTTCAGTGTGCCTCCAGCTGTTGCAAAACTATAACTCCCAGCAAGCCCAGACAATCAATGGCTGTACATGCATGCTGGGAGTTGTAGTTGTGCAACAGCTGGAGGCACCCTGGTTTGTTAAACAATCCCCATACACTCCACATACAATGGTCATCCCAGAAACAATTAGCAGTTTCCATAGAGATATGTATTCAACATACAATGGTTCCAAGGCCCCAGAGCCAATTACCATTTTTTACATAGACATATGTACTCGACATATGATGGTTTCAACATATGATGGTTCTCCTGGAACCAATTAATATCATATGTTGAGGGACCACTGTACTTCATGATCATAAAGTGCATGAAGCCCGCCAGCCTCGTCACGGCCACCTGGATGTGGCGGGTCCCTAACATCCCTAGCATAAAATGGTGCGGCGCCACGCGGCGACCACCATCGCCGTTCACTTACCATGTGCCTCCAGCCAGAGACTGGAATCCTAGCCAGGAAGGGAGGGGCCCTAGAGCACTTCCTGCTCACTTATATGTGCAAGGGCTATGGGGGAGGGGAGAAGTGCAGACCAAGCAAAAACAAGAAAACGGAAAGGAAAATACAAAAATGTGGATACAGAGACAAAAAAAAGACATGGTCGCACATCCACAATATGCACAAATGATCTAGCGCTTCTCAGCAAAATATATAAAACAAACAGGTCGTTTGTGTACTTTATAATCATAAAGTGCATGAAGCCCGCCAGCCTCGTCACGGCCACCTGGATGTGGCGGGTCCCTAACATCCCTAGCATAAAATGGCGCGGCACCACGCGGCGACCACCACCACCACGACATCAGTACCCACGGTAGGGGGACGACCTGCTAGCCCCAAATGCCACTCGAACCAGCCCACGGGATGCCCCCTCCCACGCCGACACGCAGTACCACACCAGTGTGAACAGGGTTTAATAGTTCACTTACCATGTGCCTCCAGCCAGAGACTATGAATATGCCTGAAATACACTTTATGTACCTAGCCTGTTAAGGTAAGACAATTTCCCATGATAAAAACCTCTAAATAAAGCATACAGTTACAAAAGAACACTGGTATATAAGGAGAAATATCACTATACATATTACCATCATATTGTTTCTGACCAAATCCTGTATACTGAGACCAATATTACCAATAATACCCGTATAAAAAGGAGGAGCATTATCACTATACAGTACATATCAACATCATACTGTTACTGACCAAATCCTGTATACTGAGACCAATAATACCAGTATAAAAGGAGCACTTTTATTGCCATACATATTCCCATCATACTGTTACTGACCAAATCCTGTATACTGAGACGAATATTACCAATAATACCAGTATACAAATAATACTGCTACAACATGACCACTACCATTACCACCACATAGTAACTGTATTAAAACCACTGAAAAGAAACCAATATCCCCAATACAAAGCCCATATAGTAGTGACCCAGGCTCTATACAGGCACTGCAGACTGTATAAGTGATTACAGTGCAGTTACATCACAGAAAGCGTCTTCTCTTATCTTTTCTTCTCTGTCTTACTTAGATCATCATAAATTATTCTTCCAATCATGAGTTGTCACCGCAGAATCTGCCAAGCAACAAACATATTAGGCTCCACACTTTTTAAGCACATTCCTCACCTGTTCCCTACTCTCAGTGCCCTAGGTAATGCCCCCAGCAGGTAGGTAGAGAATCTCCCCAATATGTTAGAAGCCCCCAGTAGGTTGGTAATGCCCCCAGTACATAGGGAATGCCCCTCGTATTGCTCCCAGGCAGGTAATGCCTCTGGTAGGTAGGGTATAGGTAATGCTACCAGAAAGTCGTACCCCCAGGTAGGTTATGCCCCCAGTAGGTACCAGGTGATGCCCCCAGATAGGTTGTAGTTAATGCCCTAAAAGGTAGGTAGTAGGTAATGTCCCCAGTAGGTAGTAGGTAAGTTGCAAGATAGGTAATGTTCTAGTAGCTAGTGACCCCCCAGGTAGTTACTGTCCCTTCCAGGTAGTGCCCTCAGTAGGTAGTGCCCCCAGGTAGGTAATGCCCATGATAAGTAGGGCTCTCAGTAGGTAGTACCACCAGTAGGTACTTTACCCATGTAAGTAATGCTCCCAGTAGATAGTGCCCCCATAAAGTAGTGCCTGCCCCTGGCAGCCCCTGTGCTTGCCTTAAAGTACCCGCAGCCCACCTTGCAGTCTAAGTGAATAGAGGTTTGGGGCTAGACTTGGGGTTAGGGGCTCACAGCGGGCCCTCCTTTCTGCTGTTTAAAGGAAAACTGTCAGCAAACCACCCGCACTAAACAGTGGTACTGGCTGGTAGTGCACGTGATGCTGATTAAAATGATGCTATCCTTGCCAGGATCCGTCCCCTTGTTCTGTTGTTATATTCCGTTTTGTTATTATGGTAGTGAGAACCAAGTGGCACGGGCTGGTTGAGAAGCTTATGTGATAGCCTGGGGGATGTAGGGTATGCTGAGTGCTTTTTAACCCTTGCTATTCGTGATGCCAGGGTGGGGGCTCCTCAATAAAGCTTTCCCTACCGCCACCCTTCCCAAGAGCGATAGGGAGGTAGATAAGAAGAATAGATTGTCCATAACCGGAGAGTTTTCTGAAACAGCATTAACGTTTACTAAAGATTTTCTGTAGGCTTCAATATTACAACAGTCTCTGGGTATAACAACAACTTTTGCTTGATGATTGACAAAGGTTGGGACTTTATCATTAAGAGTCTTTTGATACTATGCGTTGCTCCACTTGATTAAGGGGTTAATTGCGGTCCAGTAGTCACGCTAGCAATAGCGGGGATTTAGGTTTAACTCACGGCTTTGGTTCCATTGAGGCTGGCAGGTGTTTGAGGCCTAGCGTGCCTTTTAAAGTTGCGTAGCACCGTCCTGTTAGTCCGGCATCCACAAGAGCAGCAACCCAAGAGAGCGATAATTGGATGCAGCTCCCTTATATGGGCAGGGAATGGACCACTGCTAATTGGTCCATACTGATGTCAATCATCATTACAGAGATTTGTGGGTAACACGTGACCCAAGGACCTCCTAAGGTCCTGCAACATACCATAGAGGTTACTAGCATGGTCACATGACCGAAGGTCCTGCGAGTCCAAACAAGGTAAGTACTATTGTCACGATGCCGGCTGGCAGGAGGTGGATCCTCTGTGCCAGAGAGGGATTGGCGAGGACCATGCTAGTGGACCGGTTCTAAGTCACTACTGGTTTTCACCAGAGCCCGCCGCAAAGCGGGATGGTCTTGCTGCGGCGGTAGTGACCAGGTCGTATCCACTAGCAACGGCTCAACCTCTCTGACTGCTGAAGATAGGCGCGGTACAAGGGAGTAGACAGAAGCAAGGTCGGACGTAGCAGAAGGTCGGGGGCAGGCGGCAAGGTTCGTAGTCAGGGTGGATAGCAGAAGTTCTGGTACACAGGCTTTAGACACACAAAAAGCTTTCACTAGGCACAAGGGCAACAAGATCCGGCAAGGGAGTGCAAGGGAGGAGCTCAGATATAGCCAGGGAGCAGGTGGGAGCCAATTAAGCTAATTGGACCAGGCACCAATCATTGGTGCACTGGCCCTTTAAGTCTCAGGGAGCTGGCGCGCGCGCGCCCTAGAGAGCGGAGCCGCGCGCGCCAGCACATGACAGCAGGAGACGGGAACGGGTAAGTGACCTGGGATGCGATTCGCGAGCGGGCGCGTCCCGCTGTGCGAATCGCATCCCCGACGGCCATGACAGGGCAGCGCTCCCGGTCAGCGGGACCGACCGGGGCGCTGCGGAGAGAGAGACGCCGTACGCGCTCCGGGGAGGAGCGGGGACCCGGAGCGCTAGGCGTAACAACTATACATTACTATAGAACATATATATAATTATTAAATATTTACATTTATTATTATTAGACATAAACTTTAGGAGAGGCGACTAGGGGCTGTCCCACCTTAGGAACCCTACCTGAACGTAGTTACTCTAACTTTGGGGACCTCTACACTAGGTACTGTATGCAATAATGTACCGGGACCGGGACACCACATACCCCCTTACGTAAGATAAGTCGGCCTCGACGTCAGTCCCCTAAGACAGAGGGACGAAGTGAAGGTCGGGTACAACATTAGAAGGCTACTTAACATTTTCTTTCGGTGTACATATATTGGTTTGGGTAAACTCACGAACAGGATTGGTTCAAGAATTTAGTAACAGGATGGTATTATTCACATGAGATACATACTACTTAACATTTTTCTAAGCTCACTATACATCTTTCAGGCTGTCTATACATTTTTAAGTCTTACGATACATTTTTGAGTCTCACTATACATTTTTGAGTCTTACTATACATTTTTGCCATGTTAGCTATCTGTTTAGTACACTGAGATTATATTGGCTTGCTTGAGGCTTTCTACCAAGAAGACTGGCTACTAGGGTCCCTTGGCTATACGCACTATCCCTAGAACACAACAGATAAACCTTACTTAGGTTACCTTCAATTCTAGCATAAGCATTTATTGAACACTCCAACAGGGTTTGGTGCATTCACCTGATAAGTGCAACTTTCACGAAGAATGTCATGTTACTTTTGAGGTACCGTGTTTCTCCGAAAATAAGCCTGGGTCTTATATTAATTTTAGTCCCCAAAAAAACACACTAGGGCTTATTTTCAGGGTAGGGCTTATTTATTTAAGGGGGGGGGGGCTGCAGGAGTGTGGAGGATGGTGGGCTGTGGGAGGATGGGGGCTGTAGCAGTGTGGAGGATGGGGGGCTGTAGAAGTGTGAAGGATGCCGCTCCCCCCCCCATCTTCCACACTGCTACAGCCCCCCATCCTCCCACAGCCCCCCATCCTCCACACCGCTACTGCCCTCCATCCTCCCACAGCCCCCCATCTTCCACACTGCTACAGCCCCCCATCCTCCCACAGCCCCCCATCCTCCACACTGCTACAGCCCCCCCATCCTCCACACTGCTATCGCTCCCCCATACTCCACACTGCTACAGCCCCCCCATCCTCCACACTAATACAGCCCCCCATCCTCCACACTGCTACAGCCCCCCATCCTCCCCTTCCTCTGTCATCCTCCACACTCCTACAGTGCCCCCTACCCCTCTGCCATAATAAACTACCGTACCTCACACCTTCATACCGTATGGAAGCTTCAGCTCTCAGCGGCAGCGGGACCTCCTTCTGTTGCTTAGCAGCCGGGGGCAAAGACATGTCCGTGACATCGGCCGTGCACACGCGCCGACGTTTTAAAGTGACAGCGTCCCTGCCCCGGCTGCTAAGCAACAGAAGGAGGTCCCGCTACAGCTTCCGTACGGTATGAAGTTGTAAGATAGATAGTTAGATATGGGACCAGCCAAAGGAGGGCGGGGGGTGGACGGGGACGGGGGGTGGTGGGGTCGGGTTTGCGGGCATTACTGGCGGCCACGGTCCGGATCTGGACCGCGGTCCGCCAGTTGATTACCCCTGGCCTAGGTCTTATTTTTTGGGTAGGGCTTATATTGCAACCCACCCTGAAAATACTGCTACGGCTTACTTTTGGGGTAGGGTCTATTTTCGGGGAAACACATAAACAGCAGTCCACCTGCACTAAGAGTCTAAACTTCACGGCTACCAGCTCTAGCCGGGCACACACTTACGAATCTCCTACCTCTAGGAGTCTCTTGGTCTAAGGACCAGGCACAAAATTTTGACGGTTACGTTACAACTTCAACGGTCTTAGCACAGTCTTGCTAGGCACATTGCTAGGCACTCTTGAACTGTTGCAGGAACAGAGTCTGTAAAGACAACAAAACTTTAAAGCTGTATAAATGTCACAGTTCAGATGCAACTCTGGCGATATCGTCCTGCTCCACGCCTAGTGCCTCTACCCATCTCACGATCACGAGCAGGCAAAGAGTTAATGTGGCTCTCCCACACCACATTAGTAAAGGTAGAGTGTGACACTGAAGGATTGAGGTTAACAGTTGGTGCTGGTTGATTCGGCCCCACCTCCTCATCAGGCGTGGGTCACAGCACATTTGTTGGTACCTGGGGGGGAGGCCAAAGCTCCTTCTCGGGAGTAGGCCCAGGTACTTTGGTTGGTACCCGCGGTTGAGGCCAAACCTCCTGGATGGGAGTAGGCCAGGGTACTTTGTTGAAGGCAGAAGGAAGTGGGTGCTGCTGTAAAGACTCCTCCTCCTTGGGTATGTTGGTGGAGGCATCAGGAGCAGGCCATTTCGGCCTCAGCTGGAAGGGATCCGCTTCCCAGTCATCAGAGGGAAAGTACTTGAAGGACAACTGGGTTGGAGCGGCTGGCCTAGTGACTGCGGCCGCCCACTCTCCTCGCAGGCCCTGGATGGGGGTGTACTCCACTATCTCACCCACCTCCAGGGAATGGAACTTCTTATGAAGATATGACCTCTGTACAGCTTGCCGGTTTACGAGGATGGTATAGCCGGTGTGGCAATCAATGAGGGTACCATAACCTCTGACCTTGTCGAACTTGGCCACTGTTGCTCTACGACGTTCCAAGGGCTTCTCCCCTTTTCGGGGATGATCCCACTTGCAATTGAAGAGTGCCTCCATCTCTTTGGTGTTCTCTTGGTAGCGGATCCTCTCCTCAAGAGGCAGATGTACATGCTTGGGGGCGTGAAGTTCTTTGTGAAGTTCTTTAATTTTTTCCATCAGGTCGGCTATTTTGGCCTCCTGGCGGGCCTTTTCTTGTTGCGCCTTAGGAACCGATGGTAGGGGTTTCTAAGGCAGGCGTTGAAGCACATCATGCATATATTGGATAAAGTCAGGTTCATCCCCAAAGACCCATTGGGGCAATTTAGGTAAGCACGGTCGTGCATACTGCAGGCGGGCTGGTGGAGGAAGAGAAAGCTGCCTCTGATGGGGTGCTAACAGAGGATTCCTCCGTCGAGATCTCAGCCCACGAACCCCCAGTGCGGTGGTGAGGGGACAATCTCACCGGTGATGGAGTTCCAGGTGTCCCTGCGGTGTCCACTGGAGGGGTATCTTGCCAGTCATCATCGTCATCAGGCAGTGGAGGAAGATTGCAGGCCCCCTCTTTTCGCGTGTGCTCTCTGCACACGGCACCATACGCAATTTTCCATACAATTATATGGTGCTCCGTAACACATTGGGACAGTCTTTTATATAGGGGGAGTACACTTTACTTGGTGGCAACAGCTGGAGGCACACACCCGTGTCCTGTTCATGAGACGCCAAAAAGCTATTTGATGGCCTGGGGGATGTAGGGTATGGGGAGTGTAGTTGTGCGGTAACCAAAGGGTGCATGTTAATCCTTGCTATTCGTGACGCCAGGGTGTGGGCTCCTCAATAAAGCTTTTCCTACTGCCACCCTTCCCAAGAGCGATAGGGAGGTAGATAAGAAGAATAGATTGTCCACAACCGGAGAGTTTTCTGAAACAGCATTAACGTTTACTGAAGGTTTTGTGCAAGCTTCAATATTACAAGAGTCTCTGGGTATAACAACAGCTTTTGTTTGATTATTGACAAAGGTTGGGACTTTAGCATTGAGTCTTTTGATACTATGCCTTGCTCCACTGGATTTAGGGGTTAATTGCGGTCCAGTAGTCACGCTAGCAATAGCGGGGATTTAGGTTTGAACTCACGGTTTTGGTTCCGCTGAGGCGGCAGGTGTTTGAGGCCTAGCGTGTCTTTGAAAGTTGCTCGCAGTTGGTTGCAGCTCCCTTATATGGGCAGGGGCTGGACTAATGCTAATTGGTCCATACTGATGTCAATCATCATTACAGAGATTTGTGGGTAACACGTGACCCAAGGACCTCCTAAGGTCCTGCAACATACAATAGAGGTTACTAGCATGGTCACATGACCAAAGGTCCTGCGACGCCGAACAAGGTAAATACTATACATTACTATAAAACATATATATTATTATTAAATATATACATTTATCATTATTAGAGATAAACTTTAGGAGAGGCGACTAGGGGCTGTCCCACCTGAGGAACTCTACCTGAACGTAGTTACTCTGACTTTGGGGACCTCTACACAAGGTACTGTATGCAATTTTGTACCGGGACACCACACTTGCCTTCGGGCACTGTGACATTGGCTGGGCTAATGAATATTCATTCCCTCCCTCCCTTTCCCTCTCCACTTTCCAAACACATCTTCTGCACATGTGCCGCTTCCTGGGCTGTACTGAAGCTGCGCTGAGGCCACTTCTGGGTGTACCCAGGAAGCGGCACATGTGCAGAAGATGTTTTTGGGAAGCGGAGAGGGAGAAGCGGAGGGGATGAATATTCATTACCCCGGCCGATGTCACAGTGCCCGAAGGCAAGCTTCTCACCCCGCCCGTGCCACTTGGTCCTCATTACCATAATCACAAAACGTGAAGGTTAGCATCATTTTTATAAGCTTCACCTGCACTACCAGCCAGTACCACTGGTTAGTGTGGCTGACTTTACTGACAGTTTTACCTTTAAAGGGGTATTCCGGGAATATTTTTATTTGGCTATGCTACAGGAGCTGTAAAGTTAGTGTAGTTCATAATATAGTGTCTGTATAGTGTGTGACGGTTTTCTCACAATTCTTCTGTGAATTTCACCTCACTATATTTTTTTACCAGCATACAAAATGACTGTTGTCTCGGATTTTTCCCAGCTTACAATGCGGCCGAGACCTGACTCACTAGTCAGCTGATGACAGGGAGCCTGTCTGCTTTAATGGGTGGAGGGATCAATAAGCCACTAATGCAACAGCTGGAGGCACGCTAATTGAAAACCACAGGTCTGCAGCTCATTTATGTTTCAATGGGTGGGGTGGCTGATTTGTGGGAGGGAGGAAAATTGAATTGTGGGATTTGTAGTCAAAAAAAGAAAAGTCAAACAGGAAAAACAAGTTCACAAAATGCTTGCCACTGTATTATGGTAATCTCATGACTTAACATTAGCCCCATTTAGCCCCAAGACAAGCGCAGATCCTTCCTAAGTATGTCCATTACTCTCTGCCAGGTACGTACTAAAATCACCTTATGGTGGATAACCCCTTTAAGTATGCTATGGGTAAATGAAAAAAAAAATTGGTGGTCCCCCTGTCAGGAAAATCCCTGAATATAAGATAAATAGAAAGACAGATAGATATGAGAGATAAATAGATAGATATTAGATAGATTGATAGATAGATATGAGATAGATAGATAGGAGATAGATAGATGAGATAGATAGATATGAGATAGATAGATAGATATGAGATAGATATAGACGTCAGTGTTTCCCAACCAGTGTGCCTCCAGCTGTTGCACAACAACAACTTTCAGCATGCCCACACAGCCAAAGGCATGCTGGGAGCATAGGCGTGCGCACGGGGTGTGTCGGGTGTGCACAGGCACACCCTAATCACCGCAGCCGCGGCCCGCTGCTGCAGGACTTTTTTTTTTTTTTCCTCACTACTAAAGTGAGGATAATAGTATTATAAGTGATTGCCAGCATGGGTTTACTAAGGATAGAAGTTGTCAAACCAATCTAATTTGCTTTTATGAAGAGGTGAGTAGAAGCCTTGACAGAGGAATGGCTGTGGATATAGTGTTTCTGGATTTTGCCAAAGCGTTTGATACTGTCCCTCACAGACGTCTGACAGGTAAGTTAAGGTCCTTGGGCTTGGAAACTTTAGTTTGTAACTGGATTGAACACTGGCTCATGGATCGTACCCAGAGAGTGGTGGTCAATGATTCGTACTCTGATTGGTCCCCGGTTATTAGTGGTGTACCCCAAGGTTCAGTACTGGGACCGCTGCTGTTTAATTTATTTATCAATGATATAGAGGATGGTATTAACAGCTCTGTTTCTATCTTTGCAGATGACACCAAGCTTTGTAGCACGGTACAGTCTATAGAGGATGTGCATAAGTTACAAGATGACTTGGATAGACTAAGTGTCTGGGCATTCACTTGGTAAATGAGGTTCAATGTGGATAAATGTAAAGTTATGCATCTGGGTACTAATAACCTGCATGCATCGTATGTCTTAGGGGGGATTAAACTGGCAGAGTCACTGGTAGAGAAGGATCTGGGTGTACTTGTAGATCACAGACTACAGAATAGCATGCAATGTCAGGCTGCTGCTTCCAAAGCCGGCAGGATATTGTCATGTATAAAAAGAGGCATGGACTCGAGGGGCAGGGACATAATACTCCCCCTTTATAAAGCATTGGTACGGCCTCACCTGGAATATGCTGTTCAGTTTTGGTCGCCTGTTCATAAAAGGGACACTGCGGAGTTGGAAAGGGTGCAGAGACGCGCGACTAAACTAATATGGGGCATGGAACATCTTAGCTATGAGGAGCGATTAAAGGAGTTACAATTGTTTAGTCTTGAGAAGAGACGTTTAAGGGGGGATATGATAAACGTATATAAGTATATAAATGGCCCATACAAAAAATATGGAGAAAAACTGTTCCAGGTTAAACCCCCCCAAAGGACGAGGGGGCACTCCCTCCGTCTGGAGAAGAAAAGGTTTAGTCTAAAGGGGCGGCACGCCTTCTTTACCGTGAGAACTGTGAATTTATGGAACGGTCTACCTCAGGAACTGGTCACAGCAGGAACAATTAACAGCTTTAAAGCAGGGTTAGATACATTCCTGGAACAAAATAACATTAATGCTTATGCAGAATTATAAAACTACATCCCTTTCCCTTATCCCCTTACATCCTTCCCTTCAATCCCCTGGTTGGACTTGATGGACGTATGTCTTTTTTCAACCATACTAACTATGTAACTATGTAACTATGTAAACCCCAGCCCCACCGGACATCCCCGACATCACCAGCCGGAGGACGGGGGATAGATTGGCCGGAGCCGCAAATTTTAAAAAAAAATGCATTTTTAAACATCTGGTGTGCCCTGAAAGACTTTCAGGGCACACCGGATGTTTAAAAATGCATTTTTTTTTATTTGCGGCTCAGGCCGCTCTATCCCCCTGTCCTCCGGGCCGCTCTATCCCCTTCCTCCGGCCGCTCTATCCCCCGTCCTCCGGGCCGCTCTATCCCCCCTTCCTCTGGGCCACTCTTTTCCCCTTCCTCCGGGCCGCTCCTCCCCCTTCCCCGGCCGCGCACACTGCTGCGCTAACTGTAGACGCAGGGGCTGCCCCGCAGCTGCGCACGTCTGCTTACACCTCCTGGGATGCTCCTGGCCGCAACTCCTGGCACCAAGTGTCCATTCCTCGGCATGAGGAAGAAGTGGGCGATGGTGCAAAGTGTGCAGGAGATGGGAGTGGACGTGCCCGGCCTCTGACCCCAACAGGGCTGCCGCAGGTAAGAAAAGTGCACAGACCGAGGACGGGAGGGAGGTGGGCTTGTGTGTAATATGTATGTATGGTGTGTGTGTGTAATATGTATGTATGGTGTGTGTGTGTAATATGTATGTATGGTGTGTGTAATATGTATGTATGGTGTGTGTGTGTAATATGTATGTATGGTGTGTGTATTATGTATGTATGGTGTGTATAGTATGTGTGTATGATGTGTGTGATAGGTATGTATGTATGGTGTGTGTGTATTATGTATGTATGGTGTGTGTATTATGTATGTATGGTGTGTGTATTATGTATGTATGGTGTGTATTGTGTATGTATGGTGTGTGTAGTATGTGTGTATGATGTGTGTGACATGTATGTATGTATGTATGTATGGTGTGTGTATTATGTATGTATGGTGTGTGTATTATGTGTGTATGATGTGTGTGATATGTATGTATGGTGTGTATTATGTATGGTGTGTGTAGTATGTGTGCATGATGTGTGTGATATGTATGTATGTATGGTGTGTATTATGTATGGTGTGTGTAGTATGTGTGTATGATGTGTGTGGTATGTATGGTGTGTATTATGTATGTATGGTCTGTGTAGTATGTGTGTATGATGTGTGTGATATGTATGTATGTATGGTGTGTGTAATATGTATGTATGGTGTGTATTATGTATGTATGATGTATTTATGTATGGTGTGTGTATATAATGGATTTGTGTATGTATTATGTATGGTGTGCATATGTATGTATTATGTATGTATTATATATGTATGATGTTTGTATTTATGCATTATGTATGTATAATATATATATATATATATATATATATATATATATATATATATATAAAATGCATAAATACAAACATAATACATACATATGCACACCATACATAATACATACACAAATCCATTATATATACACACACATCATACATACATAAATACATCATACATACAGTACATACATACCATATATATGTTATGTATGTACTGTATGTTATGTATGTATGATGTATTTATGTATGTATTATGTGTGTGTTTATATAATGGATTTGTGTATGTATTATGTATGGTGTGCATATGTATGTATTATGTTTGTATTTATGCATTATATATATATATATATATATATATATATATATATATATATGTGTGTGGGGGAACTATATTGCACCTAATGTGGGGGAACTATATTGCACCAAATGTAGGGGAACTGTACTGCCCCTAATGTGGGGGAACTATATTGCACCTAATGTGGGGGAACTATACTGCACCTAATGTGGGGGACTATACTGCACCTAATGTGGGGGAACTGTACTGCACCTAATGTGGGGGAACTGTACTGCACCTAATGTGGGGAACTATACTGCACCTAATGTGGGGGAACTATACTGCACCTAATGTGGGGGAACTATACTGCACCTAATGTGGGGGAACTATATTGCACCTGTGGAGGAACTGTACTACTAACCTAATGTGGGGGAACTATACTGCCAACCTAATGTGGGGGAACTATACTGCCAACCTAATGTGGGGGAACTATACTGCCAACCTAATGTGGGGGAACTGTACTACTAACCTAATGTGGGGGAACTATACTGCACCTAATGTGGGGGAACTATACTGCCAACCTAATGTGGGGGAACTGTACTACTAACCTAATGTGGGGGAACTATACTGCACCTAATGTGGGGGAACTATACTGCACCTAATGTGGGGGAACTATACTGCACCTAATGTGGGGGAACTATACTGCCAACCTAATGTGGGGGAACTGTACTACTAACCTAATGTGGGGGAACTATACTGCACCTAATGTGGGGGAACTATATTGCCAACCTAATGTGGGGGAACTGTACTACTAACCTAATGTGGGGGAACTATACTGCCAACCTAATGTGGGAGAACTATACTGCCAACCTAATGTGGGGGAACTGTACTACCAACCTAATGTGGGGGAACTGTACTACTAACCTAATGTGGGGGAACTATACTGCACCTAATGTGGGGGAACTATATTTCCATCCTAATGTGGGAGATTTATACTGCCAACCTAATGTGGGGGAACTATACTGCCAACCTAATGTGGGGGAACTATACAAAAATATAAAATTGTACTATTTTGATCCCTATAGCACTTTTATTTTTCTGTATATGGGGATGTGAGGGTCATTTTTAGCGCTGTGATGTGATATGTGTCGGTACCATTTTTCTTTTTTTGCTTTTTAGATATTTTTTATGGTATTTGAAGTGACTAATAGTGCTAATCTGATTAGTGCACTATTACGACTTTTGGGACCCCACTTCTGATTTTGCCCAGGGCCATGTTAAGCCTAAAACCGGCCCTGGATACAATCCTCCTACACTATGCAAGCAAGAGTGTGTGTGTGTATATGTATGTGTGTGTATATATATATATATATATATATATATATATATATATACATACATAAACACACACACACACGCATGCGCGGAGTGAGTTTGTGCTTTAGGGTGCACACCCTAATGCAATAGGCTGCGCACGCCTATGGCTGGGAGTTGTAGTTATGAAACAGCTGGAGGAACTCCTGTTAGAAAACACTAAGTGATAGGTAGATTGATAGATTAACAGATAGATCAGTGTTTCCCAACCTGGGTGCCTCCAGCTGTTGCAAAACTACAAGTCCCAGCATGCCCACACAGTCAGAGCTCTTATAGCTGTGACTGCAAACTGCGGCTGCTTAGTATTAAGAGCAGGCAGGGGGACGGCCCAGCCTACAGACGGTCCGGCCCACCGGGAAAATGCCCGGTGTGTGCAATGGCCAGTCCGGGCCTGGCTACGCTGCAGTACGTAGCTGCGCACAGGCACGTCACCTCATCCCCCAGAATTCCTTGCTGTCTTAAAGGGCAAGTAACTAATACAGGAAGGCCGCAGGCATCAGCTGGCCTGCCGAATGAGGTATATTTCAAATGTTCTTACCGGAGTGACAGTGCTTATTGAAAGTAGCGGCGGGCGGGGAGAGATAAAACCATTATCGGTCCTTCAGCCTGAATTGGTGGGGGGGGGGGGGGGATCCATCCTCCCTGGTTCTTACGCCCCTGGGCTGCTGATAAGCTGCATCCTGCAAGTAATTCAGGGTCATCCCGCCTACTTCCCTTCCTGCCTTGCCTTCCCGCCTACCCAGCATTCCTTCCTCCATGTACTGACATGTTGATCCGCCATTTTAGATGCCCTGGAGCCTGCACCGCAGTAAATGGAATTTAATGATGTGATTTG
Organism: Hyla sarda; assembly: GCF_029499605.1. Lineage (NCBI taxonomy): Eukaryota > Metazoa > Chordata > Amphibia > Anura > Hylidae > Hyla > Hyla sarda. The sequence goes on along the minus strand of NW_026608884.1, from coordinate 136,589 downwards.
GGTGATAGAATTGCGGCGATATTCGCATCTGTTGCAAATCGACTATTTTCTAAAATTCGTAACAAATTCGGGTTCATCAGTTTCGATTCGCTCTTCTCTACTGAACAATATCCCTTCATAAAAGAGAACCCATTATGTTCAGACAATGTGTACGTCTCATGTACGTTTTGTTCCATCTGATTTTCGTGTGTCATTAAATTTATATATTTTGGTAGGAAAAGGCAACGTATAATAAGTCTGAGACATCATAATATATGTCATGATTTTTTTAACCTGTGCACTGCTTACGCAAAGAAAACAAATTGAAGAGGTAAGATCTCTAACGTTACGATTTTATTAGGTCAGTTTTTACTACATGTTTTGAATACTGGATGACATATACAGTGCTATGAAAAAGTATTTGCCCCCTTTACTGATTTCTCTCTTTTTTTTTTTTTGCATGTTTGTTACACTTAAAGGAGTACTTCAGTGCAGGAACACTTATCCCCTTTCCAAAGGATATGAAAGAAGTGTCTGATCGCGGGGGTTAAACCACTTGGACCCACTGCAATCTCCTACATGGCACCCAGGTTCTCTTCAGGAAGAGAGGGTTTCAAACCCCACAAAAAGCGGCCACTGACACCCCCCTCTATGTATCTCTATGGGAGAGCCTGAGCTACCCGAATGCTGTATCTCTAACTCTCCTATAAAGATGCATGGAGGAGGCTTGTCAGCCACCACTTCATGGAGGGGTCAACATGCCGCATTACTGGGGACTGCCGGGGTCCTGTGCAGAAGATCGCAAGGGTTCTCAGCAGTCGAACCCCCTACAATCAGATATTTATCCCCTATCTTTTGATAGGGATTGAGTGTTCCTGCACCTAAGTTTTCCTTTTAAGTGGTACCTATGAGGAAAAAATTCAAATAAACCGGTGAAAGAAATGTATACACATTTGTAAATTACTTTAAGGACCAGGCCCATTTTGGCCTTAAGGACCAGAGCGTTTTTTGCACATCTGACCACTGTCACTTTAAGCATTAATAACTCTGAGATGCTTTTACCTTTCATTCTGATTCCGAGATTGTTTTTTCGTGACATATTCTACTTCATTTTTTACACTCGCATGTTCCTGTAGACCCAGTTTTTGAAGTTTTTACAAGAGGTAAAAGGAGAAAAATCCTCTCAAAATTTGTAACTCAATTTCTCTCGAGTAAGGAAATTCCTCATATGTGTATGTCAAGTGTTTCGGCGGGCGCAGTAGAGGGCTCAGAAGGGAAGAAGCGACAATGGGATTTTGGAGAGTGAGTTTTTCTGAAATGGCTTTTGGGGGGCATGTCACATTTAGGAAGCCCCTATGGTGCCAGAACAGCAGAAAACCCCCCACATTGCATACTATTTTTGGAAACTACACCCCTCATGGCTCGTCCAGTGAGCCTTAACACCCCACAGGTGTTTGATGACTTTTCATTAAAGTCAGATGTGTAAAAGAAAAATAAAGTAACGTTTTTTATCCCAAATTTACCCTTTTTTACAAAGGGTAATGGGAGAAAATGCCCCCCAAAATTTGTTACCCCCACAGCAAAGAAAAAAAGCAAAGAAAAAAAAAATACTATTTTGGAAACTACACACCTCAAGGAACGTAACAAGGGGTACAGGGACCCTTAACACCACACAGGTGTTTGACGACTTTTTGTTAAAGTGGATGTGTAAATGGAAAAAAAAAAATTTCACTAAAATGATGTTTCCCCCCCCCAAATTTTACATTTTTTACAAGGGGTAATAAGAGTAAATTACCCCCAAAATTTGTAACCCCATTTTTTTTGAGTGTGGAAATACCCCGTGTGTGGACGTCAAGTGCTCTGTTGTGCACTACAATGCTCAGAAGAGAAGGAGCGCCATTGAGCTTTTGGAAAGAGAATTTGTTTGGAATGGAAGTAAGGGGCCATGTGCGTTTACAAAGCCCCCCGTGGTGCCAGAACAGTGGACATGTGACCCCATTTTGGAAACTAAACCCCTCACAGAATTTAATGATGGGTGCAGTGAGTATTTACACCCCACTGGCGTTTGACAGATCTTTGGAACAGTGGGCGGTGAAAATGAAAAATTACATATCATTTTTCTCCGGTGGGGCATAAAATGCTCACTGCACCCCTTAATACATTACATGAGGGGTGTAGTTTACAAAATGGGGTCACATGTGGGGGGGGGGGTCCATTATTCTGGCACTATGGGGGCTTTTTAAACACACGTGGCCTTCAATTCCGGAACAATTTTCTTTTCAAAAGCCCAATGGCGCTCCCTCTCTTCTGTGCATTGTAATTAGTCCGCAGAGCACTTTACATCCACATATGGGGTATGTTCTTGCTAAGAAGAAATGGGGTAAAAAAAACTTTGGTGGTGTGCGTTTTTCCTATTTTCACTTGTCAAAATGAAAAATTTACAGTAACACCTTTCCCATCAAACTTTAATGAAAATTTGTCAAACACCTGAGGGGTGTTAAGGCTCACTATACCCATAGTTACATTCCGTGTGGAATGTAGTTTCCAAAATGGGGTCACATATGGGTATTTATATTTTTTGTGTTTATGTTAGAACCGCTGTAAAATCAGCCACCCCTGTGCAAATCGCCAATTTAGGACTCAAATGTTCATAGTGCGCTCTCACTCCTGAGCCTTGTTGTGCATCCGCAGAGCATTTTAGGCCCACATATGGGGTATTTCCATACTCAGAAGAATTTGCGTTACAAATTTTGGGGGTCTTTTTTTTCTCTTACCGCATGTGAAAATAAAAATTATGGGGCAACACCAGCATGTTAGTGTCATTTTTTTTTTTTTTTTTTTACACTAATAGGCTGGTGTAGACCCCAACTTTTCCTTTTCATAAGGGTTAAAAGGAGAAAAAGACACCCATAATTTGTAGTGCAATTTCTCCCGAGTATGGAAATACCCCATATGTGGCCCTAAACTGTTTAATTGAAATACAATAGGGCTCCGAAGTGAGAGAGCGCCATGCACATTTGAGGACTAAATTAGGGATTGCATAGGGGTGAACATAGGGGTATTCTATGCCAGTGATTCCCAAACAGCGTGCCTCCAGCTGTTGCTAAACTCCTAGCATGCCTGGTCATTAGCTGTCTGGAAATGCTGGGAGTTGTTGTTTTGTAATAGCTGGAGGCCCAGTTTTGGAAACACTGCCGTACAATACGTTTTTCATTTTTATTGGGGGGGGGGGGGGGGGCAGTGTAAGGGCGTTTATATGTGGTGTTTTACCCTTTATTGTGTGTTAGTTTACTGTTTTTAGGGTACATTCACACTGGTGGGGGTTTACGGTGAGTTTCCCGCTAAGAGTTTGCCGCAGCTCAAACTTGAAGTAGGAAACTCACTGTAAACTCGCCCGTTTGAATGTACCCTATACATTCACATAGGGGGGGGGGGGCAAAAACCTCCAGCTGTTTCAAAAGTACAACTCCCAGCATGCACTGACAGACCATGCATGCCGGGAGTTGTACTTTTGCAACAGCTGGAGGCACACTGGTTGGAAAACCTTCAGTTAGGTTCTGTTACCTTACTCAGTATTTTACCAACCAGTGTGCCTCCAGCTGTTGCAAAACTACAACTCCCAGCATGTACTGATCGCCGAAGAACATGCTGGGAGTTGTAGTCTTGCAAGATCTAGAGGGCCACAGTTTAGAGACCACTGCACAGTGATCTCCAAACTGTAGCCCTCCAGCTGTTGCAAAACTATAAATCCCAGCATGCCCATACAGCAAACAGCTGTCTGGGCATACTGGGAGTTGTAGTTTTGCAACTTCTGAAGGGCTAAAGTTTAGAGACAACTGTGTAGTGGTCTCAGACTGTAGCCCTCCAGATGTTGCAAGGCAACTCACCGGCTTCCGTAGGATCCAGGGAGCCGCATCACCGTCCTCTTCTGCTGCCGATTGCTGCCTGCTGCTGCCGCCGATGGGTAAGTGGACTTCAGCGCCGGTCCTCCTTGGTTTCCCCGTTCTGCCCAGCCTATTGTGGGTGGGCAGAATGGGGAAAACGAAAGTTAACCCCCCTCTCCCAATCTACTATTGGTCTTCACTTCCAGACGAGCAATAGCAGGGATAGTAAGGTGGCACCCTTGCCACCTCACTCCTATCCCTTTAGGGGGTTTGTGGGTGTCTTGGACAACCTCGATCCCCCTTATTTTCCAGGTCACCGGTCAAAGTGTGAATTCACCGGTGATTTGCAGCGATCGCCGACATGGGGGGGGGGGGGGGTCTGATGACCTCCCTGGGCATTTGCGCGGGGTGCCTACTGATCGATATCACAGTCACCCTGGTCCGGTACCAGGGAGCGAAGGCGTAGGTCCCTAAGTGGTTAAAAACCTCAATCATTCCAGTATTTATCAGCTCTCGTATACTACAGAGGAAGTTGTGTAGTTGTTTCCAATCTGAGCACAGTGCTCTCTGCTGCCACCTCTTTCTGTGTCAGGAACTGTCCAGAGCTGGAGCAAATCCTCATAGCAAACCTATCATGCTCCAGACAGTTCCTAACATGGACAGATGTGGCAGCAGAGAGCAATGTGGTCAAACAGAAAAGAACTACACAACTTTCTCTGTAGTATACAAAAGCTGATAAGTACTGGAAGGGTTTTGTTTTTCATATAGAATTAATTTGGCTCCCATGCAGCACAACTCCAGCCTGTGGCCCACTGTTTATCCTCCTAACATCGCTAAAGTAATCGCAAAATTTGGCCAAGGATGAAATTGCTATATCGTAAAATGTAAAAATCGTGATTCTATTGCAATATATTGTGCAGCCAGAATAAAAATTAAGATTCATATATTCCTATACATTTAAAAAGAGTTTAGGACGATTTGCATATTTTTTTTAAATAAGACATTTATTATAAGAACATAACAATCTGTTTTCTTCCTCCTTCTTGTTGTTATGGAGAGAGGTTGGTTCCTTTGGATCTCTTGGCTCTAGGTCTTTATCTCTAGAGTTGCCGCAGTTCTAGTTGTTCCAGTAGTAAGTTCTGGGCTGTGGCGTGAAATTCCAACTCCAACATACAGATGACAGGTTCTTATGATGTTCTGCATGGTCCTCTATACTCCAAAGGCATCGATCTTAACCCTTAGGGAGATGCTGCAGGTGTTCCTGGACATGGTCAACAATAGGTGTTGCAGGATGAAATAGTAAGTCACATATGTCAGCAGGGTGAGGACCAGCACTGACCACTCGATGATCTTGACAAAGGCTTCACTCATCTCTTTACATTCTCCAGCACACAGGTGGGTGTATACAATGACCCCACTTCCGATAATAAGAAACACACAGGCAAGGGCCATGGCAGAGCAGATGGCTCTAACATGGCAGATGACTCTTGATGCTCCGGGCACTTTGTACAGGAGGATGGATTGACACATGTTGTATGTTCCAGCACATATGAATGTAGTCATGGCGACGATGAGATGAATCATCGGGTAGTCTTTGGTTGAAAATACTGACATGATGACAGTCAGGACACAGGATGACCAAGCGATGACTAGTAGGGTCTTCTGGATCAATGGCTGACGGGGTCCAAAGTCTTCACGATGGAACAAGATGAACCTATAATTCAGCCATGTCAGACCAAAAGAGGCTATGGCCATCCCTATAAATCCTAAACAGAATGGGATCTGTTCAGGAAAGAAAATCCCCGTCTCACTGATGTATACCAGTGGGGAATCAGCATGGCCTTGGATCATGGTGATGGTGTAGCTGGTGGAGATCCAGACCATACACCAGAGGGCCAGGAAGAGGGGGATGAACCCCAATCCTTTAATCTCCATAGATGAAGAAAAAAGGCACAAAAGGCAAAAACCGCAAGGGAAATGCAACCGCTCTGTAACAATCTACAGACTGAAGGCCTGGACACTGTCAGAGCAATGTAATGCCTCCAGAATTCTATGACATCACGTGATGTCACCAAGACTCTTTCTTTGTTTCTTGGAGTTGCCATGGTTACGTATCTGCTATGAACAGAACCTGATGTGACTCCATTTTGATCATCCTTGATAATTTGATAGTAATAACATGTATTTATTTAATTTTAGAACAATCATTAGAACAATACAACAATATTTAAGCTATAATTATTTCTTATTTCCCTTATTATCTTATTTATCTTACAGGGGGTGGATTATAGACAAATGCAATCACTCGTTCAAGTCCGTCTATTTTAACAGTCAAAATAAAAAACTGCCCTTTCCCATCTATTACTACTTCCCTCTCTTCACATTTATAAAATATGTCTGTAATTTTATTTCTCACTGGGATCATCACTCAGCTTTCCTAATAGAAAAGCTGAGTGATGATTCCTGTGAGAAATATATTTGCACCCTAGAGCCATATCTTTTTCCACCCAGCTTTCCTAGACTTCAAAACAGCAACGTTTTCCTATACATGTAGTAACACCTAAAATATAATTGTACAAATATAATTGCAGCCATAGGAAAGCTGAGTGAGAAATATTTTTGCAGCCCTTTTTTCCACCCAGCTTTCCTACAATTCAAAACAGCAAAATTTGCCTACATATGTGGTAACACCAAAAATATAATTGCACAAATATAATTGCAGCCATGGGAAAGCTGAGTGACGAATAAAATTGCAACCATATTTTTTTCACCCAGCTTTTCTACTTTCTAAACTTCAAAACAGCAAAGTTTGCCTAAATATGTGGCAACACATATCTAGGCAAACTTTGATGTTTTGAAGTCTAGGAAAGCTGGGTGAAAATAATATGACTACAATTATATTTTTCACAGGAATCATCACCCAGCTTTCCTAGCAGCAGGAGCTACCTTGCAGGAGACCGTCTCTTCACCAGGCTCTTTTAGAACTGCGACACACAGCTCCTCTTTGGCGGGCAAATAGAGCTACGCTCAGGGCCGGACTGGGACCAAAATTAGGCCCGGGCATCTTACAATAAGCAGCCCATTTTAGCCATGGGTGTGGCTATGTGGAGGTGGGGCCACAAATGGGAGGGGCCAGATGTCAATCATAGTTGGGTATAATAGGCTACATAATGGGAAAAATAAACAAATAATTTAAAAAAATGAAATATATATATATATACATACATATACACATACATAAATACACATGCACACGCTATACTGGCTATGATCACACAGTATACACAGTATATTTTAAGCGTATTTAATTTTAAAAAATGGATCCACAAAATCGCAGAAAGATTGTATACTTTTTTCCTATAATTTTTGTTATATATACACAAATATTGTACATAAATACATTATATTAGAAATCGAAGAAGAACAATATTTCAGTTCATGCACAAATATACATACAAAATTTATGTATTTTTTATATTAACCTCTTATTATCTCCGCATCATACCGGGTCGGTCCCGGCGGCTAATGAACGTGCGGCACCGAGCGCTATTAACCCTTTAGACGCGGCGATCAAAGTTGATCGCCATATCTAAAATGAAAGTGAAAGCTTCCCAGAAGCTCAGTCAGGCTGATCGGGACCATCGCGATAAAATCGCAAAGTCCCGATCAGCTAGCACGCGAGCTGAGGTCCCATCGCCTGTCTCCATCGCATTCGATCAGCGATTGATTGCTCCAAGCCTGAGATACAGGCTTGAGCAATCGACCACCTATAACACTGATCAATGCAAAGCTATGGCTTTGCAGGGATCAGTGTAGAAGATTAGTGTGTGCAGTGTAATAGCCCCCTATGGGAGCTATAAAACTGCAAAAAAGTGAAGAAAATAAAAAGTTAATAAAGGTCATTTAACCCCTTCCCTAATAAAAGTTTGGATCACACCCCCTTTCCCATAAAAAAAACCAGTGTAAATAAAAATAAACATGTGGTATTGCCGCATGCGGAAATGTCCGAATTATAAAAATATATTGTTAATTAAACCGCTTGGTCAATGGCGTACGTGCAAAAAAATTCATGAAAAAATGAATAAAAAGCTATAAAAATGTCCAATCAATACAAAAATGGTACCGATTAAAACTTCAGATCACGGTATAAAAAATGAGCCCTCATAGCGGCCCGATATTTTTTCTTTAATTTTGACACAATTTTTTTTCCGTTTCGCTGTGGATTTTTTTGTAAAATAACTAATTTCACTGCAAAGTAGAATTTGTGCAAAAAATGGCAAAAAATAAGCCATCATATGGAATTTTATGTGCAAAATTGAAAGTGTTATGAATTTTAGAAGGTGGTGAGGAAAAAATGAAAATGCAAAAACGGAAAAACCCTGCATCCTTAAGGGGTTAAAGGGGTACTCTGGTGGAAAACTTTCTTTTTTCTTTTAATCAACTGGTGCCAGAAAGTTAAACAGATTTGTAAATTATTTCTATTAAAAAATCTTAATCCTTCCAGTGCGTATAAGCTGCTGAATACTGCAGCAGAAATTATTTTCTTTTTGGGACACAGAGCTCTCTGCTGATATCATGACTACAATGCTCTCTGCTGACACCTCTGTCCATTTTAGGAATTGTCCACAGTAGGAGATAATCCCCATAGCAAACATATGCTGCTCTGGACAGTTCCTAAAATGGACTGAGATGTCAGCAGAGAGCACTGTGGTCATGATGTCAGCAGAGAGCACTGTGTTCCAAATAGAAAATAATTTCTTCTGTATTATTCAGCAGCTAATAAGTACTGGAAGGAGTAAGATTTTTTTAATAGAAGTAATTTACAAATCTGTTTAACATTCTGGCACCAGTTGATAAAAAAAAAAGTTTTCCACCGTAGTACCCCTTTAATGTGCTATATGTAAGTGTATGGGAAAGTAGTTGTCTGTGCACACAATATGCAAAAAAGGACATTGTTTTTTACAGCCGTGTAAATAAGTGACATGTCGCGGATGCTAAAATTTTTCCTTTTTTTAACATATTTTGTGCAAAACAACCACTTTTTCATAGACTTACATAAAGCATATTAATGTTAAAAATACTGACACAACCTTTCTCCTTACACATTTTTTTGGATTTTGTGGACACATTTTTTAAATAAAATATGCCTGAAATACACTTTATGTACCTAGCCTGTTAAGGAAAGACAATTTCCTATGATAAAAACCTCTAAATAAATCATACAGTTACAACATAACACTGGTATATAAGGAGAAATATCACCATACAAATTACCATCATATTGTTACTGACCAAATCCTGTATACTGAGACCAATATTACCAATAATATCAGTATAAAAAGAAGGAGTATTATCACTATACAGTACATATCAACATCATACTGTTAGTAACCAAATCCTGTATACTGAGACCAATAATACCAGTATAAAAAGGAGGAGTATTATCACTATATAGTACATGAATGTGGATACAGAGACAAAAAAAAAAAGACATGGTCGCACATCCACAATATGCACAAATGATCTAGCGCTTCTCAGCAATATATATAAAACAAACAGGTCGTTTGAGTACTTTATGATCATAAAGTGCATGAAGCCCGCCAGCCTCGTCACGGCCACCTGGATGTGGCGGGTCCCTAACATCCCTAGCATAAAATGGCGCGGCACCACGCGGCGACCACCACCGCCACGACACCAGTGCCCACGGGAGGGGGACGACCCGCTGGCTGAGCAACCCCAAACGCCACTCAAACCAGCCCACGGGACGCCCCCCCACGCAGACACGGTGCCACGGCGTGAGCAGCCGCCACGCAGTACCACACCAGTGTGAACAGGGTGTAATAGTTCACTTACCATGTGCCTCCAGCAAGAGACTGGAAGCCTAGCTAGGAAGGGAGGGGCCCTAGAGCACTTCCTTCTCACTTATATGTGCAAGGGCTATGGGGGAGGGGTAGAGTGCAGACCAAGCAAAAACAAAAAAACGGAAAGGAGAATACAAAAATGTGGATACAGAGACAAAATAAAGACATGGTCGCACATACACAATATGCACAAATGATCTAGCGCTTCTCAGCAATATATATATATAAAACAAACAGGTCGTTTGTGTACTATATGATTATAAAGTGCATAAAGCCTGCCAGCCTGGTCACGGCCACCTGGATGTGGCGGGTCCCTAACATCCCTAGCATAAAATGGCGCGGCACCACGTGGCGACCACCACCGCCACGACACCAGTGCCCACGGGAGGGGGGACGACCCGCTGGCCGAGCAGCCCCGAATGCCACTCGAACCAGCCCACGGGCAGCCGCCACGCAGTACCACACCAGTGTGAACAGGGTGTAATAGTTCACTTACCATGTGCCTCCAGCCAGAGACTATGAATATGCCTGAAATACACTTTATGTACCTAGCCTGTTAAGGTAAGACAATTTCACATGATAAAAACCTCTAAATAAAGCATACAGTTACAAAATAACACTGGTATATAAGGAGAAATATCACCATACATATTACCATCATATTTTTTCTGACCAAATCCTGTATACTGAGACCAATTTTACCAATAATACCAGTATAAAAAGGAGTATTATCACTATACAGTACATATCAACATCATACTGTTACTGACCAAATCCTGTATACTTAGACCAATAATACCAGTATAAAAGGAGCACTTTTATCACCACATATTTTCTCATCATACTGTTACTGACCAAATCCTGTATACTGAGATGAATATTACCAATAATACCAGTATACAAATAAGAATAATACTGCTACACCATGACCACTACCATTACCACCACATAGTGACTGTATAAAAACCACTGAAAAGAAACCAATATCCCCAATACAAAGCCCATATAGTAGTGACCCTGGCTCTATACAGGCACTGCAGACTGTATAAGTGATTACAGTGCAGTTACATCTACTGACTCACAGAAAGCATCTTCTTGGAGTCGTTCTCTTATCTTTTCTTCTCTGTCTTGCTTAGATCATCATGGATTCTTCTTCCAATCATGAGTTGTCACCGCAGAATCTGCCAAGCAACAAACATATTAGGCTCCACACTTTTTAAGCACATTCCCCACCTGTTCCCTACTCTCAGTGCCCTAGGTAATGCCCCCAGCAGGTAGGTAGAGAATCTCCCCAATAAGTTAGAAGCCCCCAGTAGGTTGGTAATGCCCCCAGTACACATGGAATGCCCCTCGTATTGCTCCCAGGCAGGTAATGCCTCTGGTAGGTAGGGTATAGGTAATACTACCAGAAAGTAGTACCCCCAGGTAGGTTATGCCCCCAGTAGGTACCAGGTGATGCCCCCAGATAGGTTGTAGTTAATGCCCTAAAAGGTAGGTTGTAGGTAATGTCCCCAGTAGGTAGTAGGTAAGTTGCAAGATAGGTAATGTTCCAGTAGCTAGTGACCCCCCAGGTAGTTACTGCCCCTTGCAGGTAGTGCCCTCAGTAGGTAGTGCTCCCAGGTAGGTAATGCCCATGATAAGTAGTGCTCTCAGTAGGTAGTACCACCAGTAGGTACTTTACCCAGGTAAGTAATGCTCCAAGTAGATAGTGCCCCCATAAAGTAGTGCCTGCCCCTGGCAGCCCCTGTGCTTGCCTTAAAGTACCCGCAGCCCACCATGCAGTCTAAGTTAATAGAGGTTTGGGGCTAGACTTGGGGTTAGGGGCTCACAGCGGGCCCTCCTTTCTGCTGTTTAAAGGAAAAATGTCAGCAAACCACCCGCACTAAACAGTGGTACTGGCTGGTAGTGCACGTGATGCTGATTAAAATGATGCTATCCTTGCCAGGATCCGTCCCCTTGTTCTGTTGGTATATTCCGTTTTGTTATTATGGTAGTGAGGACCAAGTGGCACTGGCGGGGTGAGAAGCTTGTGTGATAGCCTGGGGGATGTAGGGTATGGGGGGGTGCTTGTTAACCCTTGCTATTCATGACGCCAGGGTGTGGGCTCCTCAATAAAGCTTTCCCTACCGCCACCCTTCCCAAGAGCGATAGGGAGGTAGATAAGAAGAATAGATTGTCCACAACCGGAGAGTTTTCTGAAACAGCATTAACATTTACTAAAGATTTTCTGCAAGCTTCAATATTACAACAGTCTCTGGGTATAACAACAGCTTTTTCTTGATGATTGACAAAGGTTGGGACTTTATCATTAAGAGTCTTTTGATACTATGCGTTGCTCCACTGGATGTAGGGGTTAATTGCGGTCCAGTAGTCACGCTAGCAATAGCGGGGATTTAGGATTGAACTCACGGTTTTGGTTCCGCTGAGGCCGGCAGGTGTTTGAGGCCTAGCGTGCCTTTGAAAGTTGCGTAGCACTGTCCTGTTAGTCCGGCATTCACGAGAGCAGCAACCGAAGAGAGCGATAATTGGACGCAGCTCCCTTATATGGGCAGGGGCTGGACTACTGCTTATTGTTCCATACTGATGTCAATCATCATTACAGAGATTTGTGGGTAACACGTGACCCAAGGACCTCCTAAGGTCCTGCAACATACCATAGAGGTTACTAGCATGGTCACATGACCGAAGGTCCTGCGAGTCCGAACAAGGTAAGTACTATACATTACTATAGAACATATATATAATTATTAAATATATACATTTATTATTATTAGAGATAAACTTTAGGAAAGGCGACTAGGGGCTGTCCCACCTGAGGAACCCTACCTGAACGTAGTTACTCTGACTTTGGGGACCTCTACACAAGGTTCTGTATGCAATACTGTACCGGGACACCACACTTGCCTTCGGGCACTGTGACATTGGCTGGGCTAATGAATATTCATTCCCTCCCTCCCTTTCCCTCTCCACTTTCCAAACACGTCTTCTGCACATGTGCCGCTTCCTGGGCTGTACTGAAGCTGCGCTGAGGCCACTTCCGGGTGTACCCAGGAAGTGGAACATGTGCAGAAGATGTGTTTGGGAAGCGGAGAGGGAGAAGCGGAGGGAGGGGATGAATATTCATTAGCCCGGCCGATGTCACAGTGCCCGAAGGCATGCTTCTCACCCCGCCCGTGCCACTTGGTCCTCATTACCATAATCACAAAATGTGAAGGTTCGCATCATTTTTATCAGCATCACCTGCACTACCAGCCAGTACCACTGGTTAGTGTGGCTGACTTTGCTGACAGTTTTATCTTTAAAGGGGTATTCCGGGAATATTTTTTATTTGGCTATGCTACAGGAGCTGTAAAGTTAGTGTAGTTCATAATATAGTGTCTGTATAGTGTGTGACGGTTTTCTCACAATTCTTCTGTGAATTTCACCTCACTATTTATTTTTACCAGCATACAAAATGACTGTTGTCTCGGATTTTTCCCAGCTTGCAATGCGGCCAAGACCTGACTCACTAGTCAGCTGATGACAGGGAGCCTGTCTTCTTCAATGGGTGGAGGGATCAATCAGCCACTAATGCAACAGCTGGAGGCACCCTGATTGAAAACCACAGGTCTGCAGCTCATATATGTTTCAATGGGTGTGTTGGCTGATTTGTGGGAGGGAGGAAAATGGAATTGTGGGATTTGTAGTCAAAAAAAGAAAAGTCAAACAGGAAAAACAAGTTCACAAAAAGCTTGCCACAGTATTATGGTAATCTCATGACTTAATATTAGCCCCATTTAGCCCCAAGACAAGCGCAGATCCTTCCTAAGTATGTCCATTACTGTCTGCCAGGTACGTACTAAAATCACCTTATGGTGGATAACCCCTTTAAGTATGCTATGGGTAAATGAAAAAAAAATGGCGGCCCACCTCTCAGGAAAGTCCCTGAATATAAGATAAATAGAAAGACAGATAGATATGAGAGATAAATAGATAGATAGATATTAGATAGATTGATAGATAGATATGAGATAGATATGAGATATATAGATAGATATTAGATAGATTGATAGATAGATATGAGATAGATAGATATATATGAGATAGATAGATTGATAGATAGATATGAGATAGATAGATATTAGATAGATATGAGATAGATAGATAGATAGATAGATATGAGAGATAGATAGATAGATAGATAGATATGATATAGATAGATATGAGATAGATAGATAGATAGATGAGATATATAGATATGAGATAGATAGATAGATATGAGATAGATAGATATATATGAGATAGTTAGATAGATATATATGAGATAGATAGGTCAGTGTTTCCCAACCAGTGTGCCTTCAGCTGTTGCAAAACAACAACTTTCAGCATGCCCACACAGCCAAAGGCATGCTGGGAGTTGTAGTTATGAAACAGCTGGAGGAACTCCTGTTAGAAAACACTAAGTGATAGATAGATTGATAGATTAACAGATAGATCAGTGTTTCCCAACCTTTGTGCCTCCAGCTGTTGCAAAACTACAAGTCCCAGCATGCCCACACAGTCAGAGCTCTTATAGCTGTGACTGCAAACTGCGGCTGCTTAGTATTAAGAGCAGGCAGGGGGACGGCCCAGCCCACAGACGGTCCGGCACACCGGGAAAATGCCCGGTGTGTGCAATGGCCAGTCCAGGCCTGGCTACGCTGCAGTACATAGCTGCGCACAGGCACGTTTCCTCATCCCCCAGAATTCCTTGCTGTTTTAAAGGGCAATTAACTAATTAATACAGGAAGGCCGCAGGCATCAGCTGGCCTGCCGAATGAGGTATATTTCAAATTTTCTTACCGGAGTGACAGTGCTTATTGAAAGTAGCGGCGGGCGGGGGGAGATAAAACCATTGTCGGTCCCCCAGCCTGAATTCTTGGGGGGGGGGGGGGGGGATCCATCCTCTGCGTCCTCCCCGGTTCCTATGCCCCTGGGCTGCAGATAAGCTGCATCCTGCATGTAATTCGGGGTCATTCCGCCTGCTTCCCTTCCTGCCTTGCATATTTGTTACACTTAAAGGAGTACTTCAGTGCAGGGACACTTATCCCCTTTCCAAAGGATATGAAAGAAGTGTCTGATCGCGGGGGTTAAACCACTTGGACCCATCGCAATTTCCTACATGGCACCCAGGTTCTCTTCAGGAAGAGAGGGTTTCAAACCCCACAAAAAGCGGCCACTGACACCCCCCCTCTATGTATCTCTATGGGAGAGCCTTAGATACCCGAATGCTGTATCTCTAACTCTCCTATAAAGATGCATGGAGGAGGCTTGTCAGCCACCACTTCATGGGGGGGTCAACATGCCGCATTACTGGGGACTGCCGGGGTCCTGTGCAGAAGATCGCAAGGGTTCTCAGCAGTCGGACCCCTACAATCAGATATTTATCCCCTATCTTTTGATAGGGATTGAGTGTTCCTGCACCTAAGTTTTCCTTTTAAGGGGTACCTAGGAGGAAAAAATTCACATAAACTGGTGAAAGAAATGTATACACATTTGTAAATTACTTTAAGGACCAGGCCCATTTTGGCCTTAAGGACCAGAGTGTTTTTTGCACATCTGACCATTGTCACTTTAAGCATTAATAACTCTGGGATGCTTTTACCTTTCATTCTGATTCTGAGATTGTTTTTTCGTGACATATTCTACTTTATTTTTTACACTCGCATGTTCCTGTAGACCCAGTTTTTGAATTGTTACAAGGGGTAAAAGAGAAAAATCATCTCAAAATTTGTAACTCAATTTTTCTCGAATAAGGAAATACCTCATATGTGTATGTCAAGTGTTCGGCGGGCGCTAGTGTTGAGCGGCATAGGCCATATTCGAATTCGCGAATATTCGCGAATATGTGGACGAATATTCGTCATATTCGCGAATATTCGCATATTCGTAATATTCTCGTTTTATTTTCACATATGCGAACCACACAAGCTGGAAGCAGAGAGGGATGATCACTGTGATGTGTACTGTGAAAAAAAAAAATGAAAAAAAAAAAAAAAAACACGAATATTCGTAATTACGAATATATAGCGCATATATTCGCGAATATTCGCGAATTCGCGAATATGCGATATTCGCGAATAAAATTCGAATTGCGAATATTCGCGAGCAACACTAGCGGGCGCAGTAGAGGGCTCAGAAGGGAAGAAATGACAATGGGATTTTGGAGAGTGAGTTTTTCTGAAATGGTTTTTGGGGGGCATGTCACATTTAGGAAGCCCTTATGGTGCCAGAACAGCAGAAAAAAACCCACATTGCATACTATTTTTGAAAACTACACCCCTCATGGCACATCCAGTGAGCCTTAACACCACAGGTGTTTGACGACTTTTCATTAAAGTCGGATGTGTAAAAGAAAAATAAAGTGCAGTTTTTTTCCCCAAATTTACCATTTTTACAAAGGGTAATGGAAGAAGATGCCCCCTAAAATGTGTTTCCCCATCTCTTCTGAGTATGTAAAAACCCCATTTTAGGACGTAAAATGTTCTCTGGGCGAACTACAATGCTCAGAAGAGAAGGAGTCACATTTGGCTTTTGGGAAGCAAATTTTGATGAAATAGATTTCTGCGGGCATGTCGCATTTAGGAAGCCCCTATGGTGCCAGAACAGCAAAGAAAAAAAAATACTATTTTGAAATTTTTTTTTTTTCCATTTACACATCCAACTTTAACAAAAGTCGTCAAACACCTGTGGGGTGTTAAGGCTCACTGTACCCCTTGTTACGTTCCTTGAGGGGTGTAGTTTCCAAAATGGGGTCACATGTGGGTATTTCTTTTTTTGTGTTTATGGCAGAACTGCTGTAAAATCAGCCACCCCTGTGCAAATCACCAATTTAGGCTTCAAATGTACATTGTGCGCTCTCACTCCTGAGCCTTGTTGTGCACCCGCAGAGCATTTTACGCCCACATCTGGGGTATTTCCGTACTCAGGAGAAATTGCGTTGCAAATTTTGGTGGTCTTTTTTTCCTTTTTAACACTTGTGAAAATAAAAAGTATGGGGCCACACCAGCATGTTAGTGTAAATTTTTTTATTTTTGTACACTAACAGGCTGGTGTAGCCCCCAACTTTTCCTTTTCATAAGGGGTAAAAGGAGAAAAAGCCCCACAAAATTTGTAGTGCAATTTCTCCCGAGTACGGAAATACCCCATATGTGGCCCTAAACTGTTTCCTTGAAATACGACAGGCCTCTAAAGTGAGAGAGCTCCATGCGCATTTGAGGAGTAAATTGGGGATTGCATATGGGTGGACATAGGGGTATTCTACACCAGTGATTCCCAAACAGGGTGTCTCCAGCTGTTGCTAAACTCCCAGCATGCCTGGACAGTCAGTGGCTGTCCGGAAATGCTGGGAGTTGTTGTTTTGCAACAGCTGGAGGCTCTGTTTTGGAAACACTGCCATGCATTAAGTTTTTCATTTTTATTGGGGGGGGGACAGTGTAAGGGGGTGTATATGTAGTGTTTTACCCTTTATTATGTATTAGTGTAGTGTAGTGTTTTTAGGGTACATTCACACTGGCAGAGGTTTACAGTGAACTTCCCGCTAGAAATTTGCGCTGCGGTTAAAAATTTGCCGTAGCTCATACTTGAAGCATGAAACTTACTGTAAACCTGCCCGTGTGAATGTACCCTGTACATTAACATGGGGCGCAAACCTCCAGCTGTTTCAAAACTACAACTCCCAGCATGTACTGACAGACAGTGCATGCTGGGAGTTTTAGTTTTGCAACAGCTGGAGGCACACTGGTTGGAAAACCTTCAGTTAGGTTCTGTTACCTAACTCAGTATCTTCCAACCAGTGTGCCTATAGCTGTTTGCAGTTTTGCAACATCTGGAGGGCTACAGTCAGAGACCACTGTACTGTGATCTCCAAACTGTGGACCTCCAGATGTTGCAAAACTACAAATCCCAGCATACACAGACACCAAACTGCTGTGTGGGCATTCTAGGAGTTGTAGTTTTGCAAGATCTAGAGGTCAGTATAGAGATCACTGCGCAGTGGTCTCTAAACTGTAGACCTCCAGCTGTTGCAAAACTGCAAATCCCAGCATGCCCAAACAGCTGTCTGGGCATGCTGGGAGTTGTAGTTTTGCAACATCTGGAGGGCTACAGTCTCAGACCGTAGCCCTCTAGATGTTGCTAGGCAACTTACCGACTTCCGTCGGATCCAGGGGGCCGTCCTCTTCTGCCTCACGACATGCCGCCCGCGCCGATCACGTCCAGCAGTCTCCACCGACGGGTAAGTGAATCTTCGACGCCGATCCCCTTCGGTCCCCCGTTCTTCCTTTTGTGGGTGGGCAGAACGGGGAAAACGAAAGTTAACCCCGCTGCCCCCGATCTGCTATTGGTCGTCGCTAGAGATGAGCGAATCGAATCAGAATTGTGTGACAGAGTGCAATTTAGGGTTTAATACCTGTATTTTATTTTTTATTGTGGTGCTGCACTGTTGGGTCCTGCTGATGTTCACAAATACGATCATTTTCAGCAGACTGTAGTGCATTTGTCTGCCCTCATATGTGCATAACACATGCCTACATCAAAGCAGTCTACTATTCTGTATCTGTAACAAGTCTAGATAGAGGGAAAGTCCTGACTCGTGGCAAAAGTAATCACCTGCTAGTGTTTTTAAAAAATACTTATTTTCTCTGCATATAGTTGCGCATATTACTGCCCTCATCAGTGCATATCGCATAGGTGCATCCAAGTAGTGTACCATTTAGTACCTGTTAATCTGTCAAGGTGCTCCATACTGTCAAAGTCCAAACAATAGTATTCACCGGCTGGTGTTTTACAAAAATACTGAGTTTTTTCTGCCTATAGTTGCGCATATTACTGCCCTCATCAGTGCATACTGTATAGGTATGTGGTGTCCCGTTACCGCATCTTATACGGTACCTATGTATGTGTGGGTCCCAATAGCCAGAGTCCCTAGGACGTAGGGATCCCTGTGATGTAGTCTACCCCTTGTCGCCTCTATTCCAGCTCATAGACTAATAATTTATTCAAGGTTAATGTAAATAAAGTAATATATATGTAGATAAATAGTTAATTACCGATTCCATAGCGTTGCAGGATCTGCGGGTCACGTGACTAGGTAAACTCTATGGTATTAAGCTTAAGGACCTTTGGAGGCCCTGTGACGTAAGCAATCCCACTACTCTCTGTAATGGTGAGTGACAGATGTTCAGACCAATCGGATTCACCCCGCCCCCTGCCCATATAAGGGAGTGGCGGCCATCTTTTCTCTCTCTTGTTCCTGGGTTGCTTAGCAAGCAACATCTCTCTTGCTCGTGTACTCCTGACGGGGAAAGACCTGTACAGCAACTAACACAGTGAGTTAGGCCCGAGCCTTGCGGCAACGGCTGAGTAATTCCGAATATAGAGTGTATCAATTCCCAGACACTCTGCAGCATCACCGGACCTAATATAACCCCTAAATCCGGACGGATCTGCAAATATCTACCCTAAATTCAGAGACTGTTTAAATAGCAAGGTCCGCAACAACTGTCAGTCACTAATCAATATAAGGCCTGTTTGTACAAGACTGTTACTGTGCCTTGGATGTGTCGCAAGCACTTAAGTAAAGTTGTTCAAGTTCAATCTCCTTGTGGACCTTCAGTCATTTCATGCACCTATTGTTACTGGGAAGGGCGGCGATAGGCCGAAGCATTGTCTCAGCATACCAACCCCTGGCCTGGCGTCACTAACTATAGGGTTAACTTTAACCCTCATATACTGATACCATACCACCACTACCATACACTCCCCAAGGGCTACCACAGGTACATCCAAGTATTGTACCATTTAGTACCTGTTAATCTGTTAAGGTGCTCCATACTGTCAAAGTCCAAACAATAGTATTCACCGGCTGGTGTTTTTAAAAAAATACAGAGATTTTTCTGCCTATAGTTGCATATATTACTGCCTTCATCAGTCCATACCACATACGTACATCCAAGTAGTGTACCATCTTGTACCTGTTAATCTGTAAAGGGCCTACATACTGTGAAGGGACAGCCATAAGTAATCACCTGCTGCTGTTCTAAACAAATACTGTTTAAAGATTAGTGTAGCGTATTGTAATACCCTCATAAACGCACTAAGTATGTCAGGCAGAGAAGTGCCAGGACATGCACAGAGGAGTGGCAGAGGCCTAAATACTTCAGGCAGAGTTGGCAGCAGACTTGGGGCGAGTGGCAGCAGGAGTCACAGCGAGAGGCCTGAGCTCCCGTTATCAGCCAGCAGTCGTGTCTCGACCAGCAACCCATCTGCCGTCGTCGATTGGTTAACACGCTCATCCACATCATCACAAGTGACATCTGACACCCCCAGTCAACAGTCGTTGGGTTCCTCAGACACAACTCTCAGTTGGCATGGCCCGGGAGCAGTCCCTGTCCACCCATTGCCTTTGTCCTATGCTGTTCCCTCTCCTAGAGAGGTATCTTATGCTGTGGGTTCAGCTCTACTATTTACTGAGGACAAGCTAATAAAGGACAGTCAGCAGCTACTGGACAGCCAAGAAGGGGAGGAGACATGTGCTGCTTGCTCCGCTAGGTGGCCAAGTAGTGATGCGGAGAGTGACGTGGGAGGCGGTGTTGCAAGGTTTCAGGGTCCTGAAGCAGACACTGTTGGGGAACCTGAGGAGGAAATCAGTGACGTGCACACACCTGTTGATGATGATGAAGCCGATCACAATTGGGAGCCGGGTGCAGAAGGGGCTTCATCATCATCAGGAGAAGAGAGTTGCAGGTTGCCCATGAGGCAGCAAGGCGGTAGCACGGTTGGCAGTCAGCGTGGTGGCAGAAGTGGAAATTCAGGAGCCAAACGTGTCGGGGGGAGACCACCTGCTTCGCGGCAGCCTACCTTTTCAGGAGGTAGTGGAACAGGGGTTCCTGGAGACAGCACCAGTAGCGTTCAATTAGTGCGGACTGCAGGTGGGAAAATCAGCTACTCGGTTTGGACGTTTTTCATAAGGCATCCGGAGGAGGTTCATGTAGCCACATGCAAGATCTGTCGTCTGAAGGTGAAACGTGGGCAGGGTCCCAATGTCGGCACCACGGCCCTGCGTCAACACATGCTTCGCCACCATAAAGCGGCCTGGGAGAACCGTAGCTCCAATGTAGTGGTCCAACCTGATGCATCACCCAGTGGCCCATGATGACCGACAACGGGAAGAACATTGTGTCCGCGCTGCGACAAGGAAGTGTGAAACATGCGCCCTGCATGGCACACGTGTTGAATCTGGTTGTCAAGCACATCCTCAAGTCTTTACCCCATTTGCAAAACATCCTGAAAATGGCAAGGAATCTGTGCATGCACTTCAGCCACTCTTACACCGCCAAGCACACCTTCCTTGAGCTGCAGTGTCAGAACGGTATCCCACAACATAGTCTTATTTGTGACGTTGCCAGTTTTAATTCCACCCTCTATATGTTGGACAGACTATACAAATAAAGAAAAGACATCACCGATTTCTTGATGATCCAAGCAGATAGGAGTACTCCCCTGTGTAACTTCAATGTGAACCAGTGGCAGCTCATACGTGACACCTGCCGTTTGCTGAGGCCCTTTGAGGAAGCCACATTATTTGTAAGTCGCCTGGATTACGCCATGAACGACGTAATTCCACTCCTACATTTCCTACAATAAATTATTGAAACCATGGCTGGTCATGGCAATGGAGACGTTGCACCTACATCTCAATGCAACATGAGACCTGTGGGGGCTGAACTGGAGGAGGAGGATGATGATGAGGGGCAGATCGGAGCACAGTTTAGGTTGGATGAGATGGCCGGTGTTTCTAGTCATCGGACAGGAGAGGAGGAGCAGGAGCAGCCAGAGGAGCTGGAGGGTTATGAGGAAGGCGAGACAGAGGACCCAGACACACCGTGGCAGAATGCAGTGGAAATGAAGGCAGTTAGTCCCTCCGAGTCACTGGCGCAAATGGCACGATGCATGCTCAGTTGCTTGCGTAGTGTAATTGTCAAAATTCGTCAGCGGGATGACTTCTGGATCTCCACCTTATTAGACCCTTACTACCGTCCCAGAATGGGGGCCTTTTTTACACCCACTGAGAGGGAGGACAAACTGACCTACTACAGAGAGATTCTACGTAGTCAGTTGGCTGATACCTATCAGCAACATGGTCCATCCACTCGCAGGTCTGACTCAGGGGGCCCTCTGCGCTCACCTTCCACTGCCATGGCTGCTGGGGAGGGGAGGGGTGGCAGGAGCAGTACCAGCTCAATCAGCAGCAGCCTGAGTCTACAGTCGCTGATGAGTAGCTTTCTTCACCCGCATAGTGAAGCAACTCATCAGCAGCAGGTAGACATGGAGCAGGACCTGAATCGGCAGGTGGTGGCATACCTTGATATGACCATGCCGACAACCATTGAAGATCCGCTGGACTTCTGGGCAGCCAAACTTGATTTATGGCCACAAATAGCAGAGTTTGCCCTGGAAAAGCTGTCCTACCCGGCCAGTAGTGTGCCATCAGAGCGGGTGTTTAGTGCGGCCGGGGCCATAGTCACCCCTAGGCGAACTCAACTGTCCACTAAAAATGTGGGGAGACTGACGTTTGTCAAGATGAATCAGGGATGGATCAGCCAGGATTTCCAGCCACCAATGCCAGATGCCTTAGAGTAGATTGACCATGCTGCTACACCAACATTTCCCAATTATTGTTGGTTATGAAACCCTCTTGGGTTATCAATAGTGTTGAGCGGCATAGGTCATATTCGAATTTGCGAATATTCGTCATATATTTGCGAATATTCGCATATCCGTAATATTCTCGTTTTATTTTCGCATATGTGAAAATTCGCGAATGTGAAAATTAACATATGCGAAAATTAGCATGTGCAAAATTAGCATAAGGGAAATTTGCATATGCTAAAATTATCATATGCAAATTTTCGCATATGCGAAAATTCGCTCGCCAGTCTCACACAGTAGTATTTGAGCCTTCTTTACACCACACAAGCTGGAAACAGAGAGCGGTGATCACTGTGATGTGTACTGTGAAAAAAAAAAAAGAATATTCGTAATTACGAATATATAGTGCTATATTCGCAAATATTCGCGAATTCGCGAATATGCGATATTCGCGAATAAAATTCGCATTGCGAATATTCGCGAGCAACACTAGTTATCAATTAGGGTTATGAAACCCTCTTTGGTACTGCCATTTTCTGCTCCTGGCTCATCCTGTGTCTTTCAGGAACTACTTACCTCACTGATGCTTCTGGCCTTGGGCCTTTAATTTTTTTAAGTTTAGCAGTAGCTAAATACATGCTTAATGCAAATGTCAACATTGATCTTTAAATGTAAGGGTTATGAAACCCTCTTGGGTACTGCAAATGCCTGCTCCTGACTCATCCTGTGTCTTTCAGGAACTTCTTACCTCACTGACGCTTCTGGCCTTGGGCCTTTCATTTTTGGATGTTTAGCAGTAGCTAAATACATGCTTAATGTAAATTTCAACATTGATCTTTAGATGTAAGGGGTTATGAAACCCTCTTGGGTACTGCAAATGACTGCTCCTGACTCATTCTGTGTATTTCAGGAACTACTTGCCTCCCTGATGCCTCAGGCCTTGGAACTTCAATTTTTGGTTGTTTAGCAGTAGCTAAGTACATGCTTAATGCAAATTTCAACATTGATGTTTAACCCCTTAAGGACTTTTTCACCTTAAGGACTCGGCCATTTTTTGCATTTCAGACCACTGTCATTTTAAATATTAATAACTCTGGGATGCTTTTAGTTATCATTCTGATTCCGAGATTGTTTTTCATGTCATATTCTACTTTAACATAGTGGTAAATTTTTGTGGTAACTTGCATCCTTTCTTGGAGAAAAATCCCAAAATGTGATGAAAAAATTGAAAATGTTGCCTTTTTCTAACTTTGATGCTCTCTGCTTGTAAGGAAAATGGATATTCAAAATATTTTTTTTTTGATTCACATATACAATATGTCTACTTTATGTTTGCATCTTAAAATTTATGAGTTTTTACTTTTGGAAGACACCAGAGGGCTTCAAAGTTCAGCAGCAATTTTCAAATTTTTCACAAAATTTTCAAACTCACTATTTTTCAGTGACCAGTTCAGTTTTGAAGGGTCTTCATATTAGAAATACCCCACAAATGACCCCATTATAAAAACTGCACCCCCCAAAGTATTCAAAATGACATTCAGCCAGCGTTTTAACCCTTTAGGTGTTTCACAGGAATAGCAGCACAGTGAATGAGAAAATTCACAATCTTAATTTTTTACACTCGCATGTTCTTGTAGACCCAATTTTTGAATTTTTGCACGGGGTAAAAAGGAGAAAATTTTTACTTGTACAGTGGTCCCTCAACATATGATATTATTTGGTTCCAGTAGAACCATCATATGTTGAAACCATCATATGTCGAGTACATATGTCTATGTAAAAATGGTAATTGGTTCTGGGGCCTTGGAACCATTGTATGTTGAATACATATCTCTATGGGAAACTGCTAATTGGTTCTGGGATGACCATTGTATGTGGAGTGTATGGGGAGTGTTTAACAAACCAGGGTGCCTCCAGCTGTTGCACAACTACAACTCCCAGCATGCATGTACAGCCATTGACTGTCTGGGCATGCTGAGAGTTATAGTTTTGCTACAGCTGGAGGCACACTTATAGGGAAACATTGATGTATGGGGTGTATAGTGTGTATATCTATTGTATGTGATGTGTGACATTGCATACAGTACTGTACAGTTCTTTAAATACCTTCAGGGGGGACAGAATTACGATCCTGCCGACTACAGCTCTATAGGAAAGGAAGGGGAGGGCAGCCAGCAGCTCATTGGATGCCTGCAGCAAGATGCTGCAGGCTATTGGCTATGACTGCACTGGGGGGGGCGGGGCTTACACGGAGCTCACAGTGGAAGCCTGTATGAGTTAGCAGGACAGCATGTGAGGAACAGGAGGCAGAACGGGGCACACGGGGCACATTAAACAACTATCTGTCAGTTGCTGAAGTTGTCAGCGCTGTCAGATAGCTGTTTGTATGATGGCCCCAACACAGCAGCAGCATCATATGTCCATGCTGCCTTCAACATACAATGGGCTCTGAGAGGCCATCATATGTTGAAATGATCATATGTCGGGGCCATCGTAAGTCGGGGGGTCACTGTATTTGAAACCCAATTTTTCTCGAGTAAGGACATACCTCATATGTCTATGTAAAGTGTTCGGCGGGCGCAGTAGAGGGCTCAGAGCAACAAATGGTTTTTGGGGGGCATGTCACCTTTAAAAAAAAAAAAACACATGGCATACCATTTTGGAAACTAGACCCCTTGGGGAACAAGGGGTAAAGTGAACCTTAATACCCCACAGGTGATTCATGACTTTTGCATATTTAAAAAAAAAATTTTTTCCTAAAATTGGTTTCCCAAAAGTTTTACATTTTTAAAAAGGGTAATAGCGGAAAATACCCCCCAACATTTGAAGCCCAATTTCTCCCGATTCAGAAAACACTTCAGGTCTCAGAAGAAAAGGAGTCACATTTGGCTTTTTGAAAGCAAATTTTGCTCTGGGGGCATGCCGCATTTAGGAAGCCCCTATGGTGCCAATACAGCAGAAAAAAAAAAAACATGCGGCATACTATTTTGGAAACTAGACCCCTCGGGGAATGTAACAAGGGGTTAAGTTGTTACGCCGAGCGCTCCGGGTCCCCGCTCCTCCCCGGAGCGCTCGCTTCACTCTCCCCGCGGCAGCGCTCCGGTCACGTCCTCTGACCCGGGGCGCTGCGATTCCGCTGCCAGCCGGGATGCGATTCGCGATGCGGGTAGCGCCCGCTCGCGATGCGCACCCCGGCTCCCCTACCTGACTCGCTCTCCGTCTGTTCTGTCCCGGCGCGCGCGGCCCCGCTCCCTAGGGCGCGCGCGCGCCGGGTCTCTGCGATTTAAAGGGCCACTGCGCCGCTGATTGGCGCAGTGGTTCCAATCAGTGTGTTCACCTGTGCACTTCCCTATATCACCTCACTTCCCCTGCACTCCCTTGCCGGATCTTGTTGCCTTAGTGCCAGTGAAAGCGTTCCTTGTGTGTTCCTTGCCTGTGTTTCCAGACCTTCTGCCGTTGCCCCTGACTACGATCCTTGCTGCCTGCCCCGACCTTCTGCTACGTCCGACCTTGCTTTTGCCTACTCCCTTGTACCGCGCCTATCTTCAGCAGCCAGAGAGGTGAGCCGTTGCTAGTGGATACGACCTGGTCACTACCGCCGCAGCAAGACCATCCCGCTTTGCGGCGGGCTCTGGTGAAAACCAGTAGTGGCTTAGAACCGGTCCACTAGCACGGTCCACGCCAATCCCTCTCTGGCACAGAGGATCCACTACCTGCCAGCCGGCATCGTGACAGTAGATCCGGCCATGGATCCCGCTGAAGTTCCTCTGCCAGTTGTCGCTGACCTCACCACGGTGGTCGCCCAGCAGTCACAACAGATAGCGCAACAAGGCCAACAGCTGTCTCAACTGACCGTTATGCTACAACAGTTACTACCACAGCTTCAGCAGTCATCTCCTCCGCCAGCTCCTGCACCTCCTCCGCAGCGAGTGGCCGCTCCTGGGATACGCTTATCCTTGCCGGATAAATTTGATGGGGACTCTAAGTTTTGCCGTGGCTTTCTTTCCCAATGTTCCCTGCATCTGGAGATGATGTCGGACCTGTTTCCCACTGAAAGGTCTAAGGTGGCTTTCGTAGTCAGCCTTCTGTCCGGAAAAGCCCTGTCATGGGCCACACCGCTCTGGGACCGCAATGACCCCGTCACTGCCTCTGTACACTCCTTCTTCTCGGAAATCCGAAGTGTCTTTGAGGAACCTGCCCGAGCCTCTTCTGCTGAGACTGCCCTGTTGAACCTGGTCCAGGGTAATTCTTCCGTTGGCGAGTATGCCGTACAATTCCGTACTCTTGCTTCAGAATTGTCCTGGAATAATGAGGCCCTCTGCGCGACCTTCAAAAAAGGCCTATCCAGCAACATTAAAGATGTTCTGGCCGCACGAGAAATTCCTGCTAATCTACATGAACTTATTCACCTAGCCACTCGCATTGACATGCGTTTTTCCGAAAGGCGTCAGGAACTCCGCCAAGATATGGACTCTGTTCGCACGAGGCGTTTCTTCTCCTCGGCTCCTCTCTCCTCTGGTCCCCTGCAATCTGTTCCTGTGCCTCCCGCCGTGGAGGCTATGCAGGTCGACCGGTCTCGCCTGACACCTCAAGAGAGGACACGACGCCGTATGGAGAACCTCTGCCTGTACTGTGCTAGTACCGAACACTTCCTGAGAGATTGTCCTATCCGTCCTCCCCGCCTGGAAAGACGTACGCTGACTCCGCACAAAGATGAGACAGTCCTTGATGTCTACTCTGCTTCTCCACGTCTTACTGTGCCTGTGCGGATGTCTGCCTCTGCCTTCTCCTTCTCTACAGTGGCCTTCTTGGACTCTGGATCTGCAGGAAATTTTATTTTGGCCTCTCTCGTCAACAGGTTCAACATCCCGGTGACCAGTCTCGCCAGACCCCTCTACATCAATTGTGTAAATAATGAAAGATTGGACTGTACCATACGTTTCCGCACGGAGCCCCTTCTTATGAGCATCGGATCTCATCATGAGAGGATTGAACTTTTGGTCCTCCCCAATTGCACCTCGGAAATTCTCCTTGGACTTCCCTGGCTTCAACTTCATTCCCCTACCCTGGATTGGTCCACTGGGGAGATCAAGAGTTGGGGGTCCTCTTGTTCCAAGAACTGTCTAAAACCGGTTCCCAGTAACCCTTGCCGTAACTCTGAGGTTCCTCCAGTAACCGGTCTCCCTAAGGCCTATATGGACTTCGCGGATGTTTTCTGCAAAAAACAAGCTGAGACTCTACCTCCTCACAGGCCTTATGATTGCCCTATCGACCTCCTCCCGGGCACTACTCCACCCCGGGGCAGAATTTATCCTCTCTCTGCCCCAGAGACTCTTGCCATGTCCGAATACGTCCAGGAGAATCTAAAAAAGGGCTTTATCCGTAAATCCTCCTCTCCTGCCGGAGCCGGATTTTTCTTTGTGTCCAAAAAAGATGGCTCCCTACGTCCATGCATTGACTACCGCGGTCTTAATAAAATCACGGTTAAGAACCGCTACCCCTTACCCCTCATCTCTGAACTCTTTGATCGCCTCCAAGGTGCCCACATCTTCACTAAATTGGACTTAAGAGGCGCCTATAACCTCATCCGCATCAGAGAGGGGGACGAGTGGAAAACGGCATTTAACACCAGAGATGGACACTTTGAGTATCTGGTCATGCCCTTTGGACTGTGCAACGCCCCTGCCGTCTTCCAAGACTTTGTCAATGAAATTTTTCGTGATCTGTTATACTCCTGTGTTGTTGTATATCTGGACGATATCCTAATTTTTTCTGCCAATCTAGAAGAACACCGCCAGCATGTCCGTATGGTTCTTCAGAGGCTTCGTGACAACCAACTCTATGCCAAAATTGAGAAATGTCTGTTTGAATGCCAATCTCTTCCTTTTCTAGGATATTTGGTCTCTGGCCAGGGACTACAGATGGATCCAGACAAACTCTCTGCCGTCTTAGATTGGCCACGCCCCTCCGGACTCCGTGCTATCCAACGCTTTTTGGGGTTCGCCAATTATTACAGGCAATTTATTCCACATTTTTCTACCATTGTGGCTCCTATCGTGGCTTTAACCAAAAAAAATGCTGATCCCAAGTCCTGGCCCCCTCAAGCAGAAGACGCCTTTAAACGACTCAAGTCTGCCTTTTCTTCGGCTCCCGTCCTCTCCAGACCTGACCCTTCCAAACCCTTCCTATTGGAGGTTGATGCCTCCTCAGTGGGAGCTGGAGCTGTTCTTCTACAAAAAAATTCTTCCGGGCATGCTGTCACTTGTGGTTTTTTCTCTAGGACCTTCTCTCCAGCGGAGAGGAACTACTCCATCGGGGATCGAGAGCTTCTAGCCATTAAATTAGCACTAGAGGAATGGAGGCATCTGCTGGAGGGATCAAGTTCTCCTGTTATTATCTACACCGACCACAAGAACCTCTCCTACCTCCAGTCTGCCCAACGGCTGAATCCTCGCCAGGCCCGGTGGTCTCTGTTCTTTGCCCGATTTAATTTTGAGATTCACTTTCGTCCTGCCGATAAGAACATTAGGGCCGATGCTCTCTCTCGTTCCTCGGATGCCTCCGAAGTTGAACTCTCTCCGCAACACATCATTCCACCTGACTGCCTGATCTCCACTTCTCCTGCCTCCATCAGGCAGACTCCTCCAGGAAAGACCTTTGTTTCCCCTCGCCAACGCCTCGGAATCCTCAAATGGGGTCACTCCTCCCATCTCGCAGGTCATGCGGGTATCAAGAAATCTGTGCAACTCATCTCCCGCTTCTATTGGTGGCCGACTCTGGAGACGGATGTTGTGGACTTTGTGCGAGCCTGCACTATCTGTGCCCGGGATAAGACTCCTCGCCAGAAGCCCGCTGGTTTTCTTCATCCTCTGCCTGTCCCCGAACAGCCTTGGTCTCTGATTGGTATGGATTTTATTACTGATTTACCCCCTTCCCGTGGCAACACTGTTATTTGGGTGGTCGTTGATCGATTCTCCAAAATGGCACATTTCATCCCTCTTCCTGGTCTTCCTTCTGCGCCTCAGTTGGCTAAACAATTTTTTGTACACATTTTTCGTCTTCACGGGTTGCCTACGCAGATTGTCTCGGATAGAGGCGTCCAATTCGTGTCTAAATTCTGGAGGGCTCTCTGTAAACAACTCAAGATTAAATTAAATTTTTCTTCTGCATATCATCCCCAGTCCAATGGACAAGTAGAAAGGATTAACCAGATCTTGGGTGATTATTTGCGACATTTTGTTTCCTCCCGCCAGGATGACTGGGCAGATCTCCTCCCATGGGCCGAATTCTCGTATAACTTCAGGGTCTCTGAGTCTTCCTCCAAATCCCCATTTTTCGTGGTGTACGGCCGTCACCCTCTTCCCCCCCTCCCTACTCCCTTGCCCTCTGGTCTGCCCGCTGTGGATGAAATTTCTCGTGACCTTTCCATCATATGGAGAGAGACCCAAAATTCTCTCTTACAGGCTTCATCACGCATGAAGAAGTTCGCGGATAAGAAAAGAAGAGCTCCCCCCGTTTTTTCCCCTGGAGACAAGGTATGGCTCTCCGCTAAATATGTCCGCTTCCGTGTCCCTAGCTACAAGTTGGGACCACGCTATCTTGGTCCTTTCAAAATTTTGTGTCAAATTAATCCTGTCTCTTATAAACTTCTTCTTCCTCCCTCTCTTCGTATCCCTAATGCCTTTCACGTCTCTCTTCTCAAACCACTCATCCTCAACCGTTTTTCTCCCAAATCTGTTCCTCCCACTCCTGTTTCCGGCTCCTCGGACATCTTCTCGGTCAAAGAAATTTTAGCTGCCAAAAAGGTCAGAGGGAAAAATTTTTTTTTAGTGGACTGGGAGGGTTGTGGTCCTGAAGAGAGATCCTGGGAACCTGAGGACAACATCCTAGACAAAAGTCTGCTCCTCAGGTTCTCAGGCTCTAAGAAGAGGGGGAGACCCAAGGGGGGGGTACTGTTACGCCGAGCGCTCCGGGTCCCCGCTCCTCCCCGGAGCGCTCGCTTCACTCTCCCCGCGGCAGCGCTCCGGTCACGTCCTCTGACCCGGGGCGCTGCGATTCCGCTGCCAGCCGGGATGCGATTCGCGATGCGGGTAGCGCCCGCTCGCGATGCGCACCCCGGCTCCCCTACCTGACTCGCTCTCCGTCTGTTCTGTCCCGGCGCGCGCGGCCCCGCTCCCTAGGGCGCGCGCGCGCCGGGTCTCTGCGATTTAAAGGGCCACTGCGCCGCTGATTGGCGCAGTGGTCCCAATTAGTGTGTTCACCTGTGCACTTCCCTATATCACCTCACTTCCCCTGCACTCCCTTGCCGGATCTTGTTGCCTTAGTGCCAGTGAAAGCGTTCCTTGTGTGTTCCTTGCCTGTGTTTCCAGACCTTCTGCCGTTGCCCCTGACTACGATCCTTGCTGCCTGCCCCGACCTTCTGCTACGTCCGACCTTGCTTTTGCCTACTCCCTTGTACCGCGCCTATCTTCAGCAGCCAGAGAGGTGAGCCGTTGCTAGTGGATACGACCTGGTCACTACCGCCGCAGCAAGACCATCCCGCTTTGCGGCGGGCTCTGGTGAAAACCAGTAGTGGCTTAGAACCGGTCCACTAGCACGGTCCACGCCAATCCCTCTCTGGCACAGAGGATCCACTACCTGCCAGCCGGCATCGTGACATAAGTGAACCTTTATACCCCACAATTGTTTCACGACTTTTGCTTTTTTTTTTACCTAAAATGCTTGTTTTCCCAAAAATTTAACATTTTTTAAAAGGGTAAAAGCTGAAAATACCCCCCCAAAATTTGTTAGGCAATTTTTCACGAGTACGGCGATACCCCATATGTGACCCTAAACTGTTGCCTTGAAATACGACAGGGCTCCAAAGTGAGAGCGCCATGCGCATTTGAGGCCTATATTAGGGACTTCCATATGGGTGGACATAGGGGTATTCTACGCCAGTGATTCCCAAACAGGGTGCCTCCAGCTGTTGTAAAACTCCCAGCATGCCTGGACAGTCAGTGGCTGTCTGGTAATACTGGGAGTAGTTGTTTTGCAACAGCTGGAGGCTCCGTTTTGGAAACAGTGGCGTAACAGACGTTTTTCATTTTTATTGGGGAGGGGAGGGGGGCTGTGTAGGGGTATGTGTATATGTAGTGACACCCGCAGCAGGTGCCCTGATTGGTCGGCCGGCCGACGAATCAGGGCGATCGTGAGGTGACACCAGTGCCACCTCACCCCTGCTGGCTATGGCTGTTCGGGCCGTCAAAGACGTCCCTGAACAGCCTGTAATTCCGGGTCACCGTGTCACTGGAGACCCGATTGACCCGGAATCCGCCGCAGATCGCTGGGCTGAATTGTCCAGCGATCTGCGGCCATCGCCGACATGGGGGGTCATCATGACCCCCCTGGGCGATATGCCGCGATGCCTGCTGAACGATTTCAGCAGGCATCGGGCACCGGCTCCCCTCCGGCTAGCGGCGGGGGGCCGGGATTTGACAGGACGTACTCCTTATGGACTCGGAAAAGGGGCCGTTTGAGTACGTCCTGCGTCCTAAGGGGTTAAATGTAGGGGTTATGAAACCCTCTTGGGTACTGTGAATGACTGCTCCTGACTCATTCTGTGTCTTCCAGGAAGTACTTGCCTCATTGACGCTTCTGGCCTTGGGCCTATAACCCCTTAAGGACCCGGGCTTTTTCCGTTTTTTCATTTTCAATTTTTCCTCCTTAACTTTAAAAAATCATAACTCTTAAAAATTTTCACCTAAAATTATATATAATGGCTTAATTTTTGCGTCACTAATTCTACTTTGTAATGACATAAGTCATTTTACCCAAAAATCTACGGTGAAACGGGAAAAAAAATCAATGTGCGACAAAATTGATGAAAAAAGACTATTTTGTAAGTTTTGGGGGCTTCTGTTTTTACGCAGTACATTTTTTGTCAAAAATGATACCTTATCTTTATTCTGTAGGTCCATACGGTTAAAATTATACCCTACTTGTATAGGTTTGAATTTGTATCACTTCCGAAAAAAATCATGAATACATGCAGGAAAATGTATACGTTTAAATGGTCATTTTTTGACCCCTATAACTTTTTTATTTTTCTGTGTTCAGCGCGCTTTGAGGACTCATTTTTTGCACCGTCATCTGAAGTTTTTAGCGGTACCATTTTTGTTCTGATCAGACTTTTTGATCACTTTTTATTCACTTTTTTGTGGTATAAAAAGTGATCAAAAATGCGCTATTTTGGACTTTGGAATTTTTTTGCGTGTACGCCATTGAACGAGCGGTTTAAAAAGTGGTATATTTTTATAATTCTGACATTTCCGCACGCGTCGATACCACATATGTTTATTTTTATTATTATTTACATAATGTTTTTTTGATTTTTGGAAATGCCGGTTGATTCAAACTTTTATTAGGGGAAGGGATAATTGAAAGGGTTAATGATTTTTTTACACTTTTCTTATGCAATATTATAGCTCCTATAGGGGGCTATAACATTGCATTAACTTATCTTTTACACTGATTGATCCATCTCCATAGGAATGGATCAATCAGTGTTTTCGGCGATTGAATGTTCAAGCCTGGATCTCAGGCTTGAAGCATTCATTCGGCGATCAGACAGCACAGGAGAAGGTAAGAAGACCTCCTCCTGTGCTACAGCTGTTCGGGGTGCCGCGATTATACCGCGGCGATCCCGAACAGCTCCCTGAGCTAACCGGCACCTTTTACTTTCGTTTTTAGCCGCGCGGCTCAGCTTTGGGCGGCTAAAGGGTTAATAGCGCACGGCACAGCGATCAGTGCCGCGCCCTATTAGAGGCGGGTCCCGGCTTCACTATGACGCCGGGCCCGCCGCGATATGATGCGGGGTCACCGTGTGACCCCGCGTTATATCGCAGGACCGGGACCCAGGACGTATCCATACGTCCTGGGTCCTTAAGAGGTTTATTTTTGGAAGTTTCGCAGTAGCTAATACATGCTTAATACAAATTTCAAGAATGATCTTTAAATTCTTGGCACTCTGCCAGGGCCTTCTCCTACCCCGCCGGGGTCAATCCGAGGACCTCACTAAACCATCCAATCGGTAGTAGAGACATGCGGTGTGTACAAAGGGCAGGGACTTAATCAACCCGAGCTTATGACCCGCACTTAGTTGTGATTCTTCTTTCCTGGCAAATAATTGCAATCTCTGATCCCTATCGCGAACGGGGTTCAGCGGGTTACCCCCACCTGTCGGTGAAAGATAGACACACGCTGGTCCGTTCAGTGTTTTGCACGTGTAGCCCTGGACATCTGAGGGCATAACACACCTGTGTTCTCATGATTGATCGTGTAAAGTAAGGGATTATTGAAGCCTCTTGGGTACTGCTGATGCCTACTCCTGACTGCTCCTGTGTCTTTCAGGAACTACTTGACTTCATGATGCTTCTGGGCTTGGGCCTTTAATTTTAGTATTTTTGAAATACATACATGCTTAATTTAAATTTCAAAATTTATGGTGCAATGTATGGGGTTATTAAACACTCTTGGGAAGTGTTTTTTTTTCAAATTTTCTGATAATTATCACAGTTATAAACTTGAATTTTCAGAATAATAACCATTACACCATTGAACGCTTGTTGCGTGTGATTTTTTAAGTAAAATTTTCAAAAAAAATTATTTTATAGAAGAATGTCTTTTGGTGGTCCACCATCCTGCATTATAGAGTATTCTGGACTCTTGGATATGTGCTTGTTCTTAAACAAAGGTACAAAAATGGACGGTCAGGGCTATGGAGACGTTGCGCCTACATCTTACGGCCACATGAGCCCTGTGGGTGCTTGTGAGATTAGGTCCTTTGTACCCACACAACAGGGTCCGGGACACAAATTTTTATTTAAATTTCAAATAAAAAAATCAGACATTTCAATGGTCTCCTCATGCTGCAGCCAACTCCAGGCTGCGTCATTCTGGTAATATATAGAGGGCACCCGCTGTCCTAAATTTTTGTAAAAATTTTTGTCAAAAGTGTTTCTCTTTTTTATTAGGGATTGTGAAGCTTTGGTGCGTACTCATGCATCAGCCAACTCCAGCCTGTGTCATTCAGGCAATATATGGTTTACTGATGCCGCTGCTGGGCCTGGGAATTTCAAATTTTCTCATAGGTAGTACCCGCTATCCAAAAGTCTTCTTCATAAATTTCTACAATTGTTGTGTTTTTTGGGGGGGATTGTGAACCAATATATGGGTAGCACCCGCTGTCCTAAGTACCGTATATTCCGGCGTATAAGACGACTGTTTAACCCCGAATTTTCTTCTGAAAAGTCGGGGGTCGTCTTATACGCCGGGTACTGGGGTCCGGCATAGGAATACCTAGAATTATCTGCCCGGCCCTGCTCCCGTGTGGGGCTGCAGGCGTGGGCCGGCCATAGCATGTAAAAACTAATTACTGATACTAAAAACCAGGGGGCCTCCAGCTGTTGTGAAACTACAACCCCAGCATGCCCGGATCAGCAAAGGCTGTCCGGGTATGCTGGGAGTTGTAGTTTCACAACAGCTGGAGGCCCCCTGGTTTTTAGTAGACAGTATTAGTTTTTACATGCTATGACCGGCCCCCGCCTGCAGCCGCACACAGGAGCCGGGCCGAACACATAAAAATAAGTATTCCTATTCCGGACAGCCCTGTGTCCGCCGGTCACTTACCATTCCCTGGTCAACGCGCGTTCTCCTGCGATGATCCTCCGGTCCTCCGCCTCTATGGTTGTACGTCAGTGACATCCCGTGCGCACAACCATAGAGACGCAGGAGGACCAGGAGGACCGGAGGATCATCGCAGGAGAACGCGCGTTGGCCAGGGAATGGTAAGTGACCAGCGGCGCGTTATCTTCTTCAGTGTTCCTGTCACCGCTCCCCCGGTTCTGGCACCTCCTGCTATGGTCCATAGGCCATAGCAGTAGATGGTGACCCGGGCCGGAGGAGCGGTGACCGGATCACAGTGGGGGCAGTACAGACATACAGCCTCCAGCCATACACTCTATATGGCTGGAGGCTGACGCTGTATGTCCCCGGGGGGGGGGGGGGGAGCTGACAACCTAATGTGGGGGCAGCTGCCTACTATTATGGAGGGAGCTGCCTACTATTATAGGGGGAGTTGCCTACTATTATAGGGGGAGCTGCCTACTATTATAGGGGGAGCTGTCTACTATTATAGGGGGAGCTGCCTACTATTATGGGAGGGAGCTGCCTACTATTATGGGGGGAGCTGCCTACTATTATGGGGGGAGCTGCCTACTATTATGGGGGGAGCTGCCTACTATTATAGGGGGAGCTGCCTACTATTATAGGGGGAGCTGCCTACTATTATGGGGGGGAGCTGCCTACTATTATGGGGGGGAGCTGACAACCTAATGTGGGGGGAGCTGCCTACTATTATGGGGGGAGCTGCCTATTATTATGGGGGAGAGCTG
The DNA here is from genome assembly GCF_029499605.1 of Hyla sarda. NCBI lineage: Eukaryota > Metazoa > Chordata > Amphibia > Anura > Hylidae > Hyla > Hyla sarda. Next base: position 100,763 of record NW_026608884.1, on the reverse strand, counting down.
CCTACTATTATAGGGGGAGCTGCCTACTATTATAGGGGGAGCTGCCTACTATTATGGGGGGAGCTGCCTACTATTATGGCGGGGAGCTGCCTACTATTATGGGGGGGAGCTGCCTACTATTATAGGGGGAGCTGCCTACTATTATAGGGGGAGCTGCCTACTATTATGGGGGGAGCTGCCTACTATTATGGGGGGGGAGCTGCCTACTATTATGGGGGGGAGCTGCCTACTATTATTGGGGGGAGCTGCCTACTATTATGGGGGGGAGCTGCCTACTATTATGGGGGGAGCTGCCTACTATTACAGGGGGAGCTGCCTACTATTATGGGGGGGAGCTGCCTACTATTATGGGGGGAGCTGCCTACTATTATAGGGGGGGGGAGCTGCCTACTATTAAATGGGGAGCTGCCTACTATTATGGGGGGGAGCTGCCTACTATTATGGGGGGGAGCTGCCTACTATTATGGGGGGAGCTGCCTACTATTATGGGGGGGAGCTGCCTACTATTATGGGGGGGAGCTGCCTACTATTATGGGGGGAGCTGCCTACTATTGTGGGAGGGAACTGCTACTAATGTGGGGGAGCTGCCTACTAATGTTGGGGAACTCCCGACCTAATGTTGGGGAGCTGGCAATCTAATGTGGGGGAACTGGCAACCTAATGTTGGGGAACTGGCAACCTAATGTGGGGGAACATGCTGCCTACCTAATGTGGGGGGGAACTATACTGCCTACCTAATATGGGGGAACATGCTGCCTACCTAATGTGGGGGGAACTATACTGCCTACCTAATGTGGGGGGAACTATACTGCCTACCTAATGTGGGGGAACTGTACTGCCAACCTAATGTGAGGGAACATGCTGCCTACTAATGTGGGGGAACATGCTGCCTATCTAATGTGGGGGAAACTACAAGGTTCTGTACATCGCGGTAGGAGGGGTAATCTTATACGGCAAGTATATCCCAAACTCTACATTTTAACTGTAAAACCGTCTTATACAACCAGTCGTCTTATACGCCGGCATATACGGTATTCTAAAAATTTGTTTAAAAATGGTTGTTTTTTCTTTGGGATTCGGAAGCCCTGGTGTGTACTAAATGTGGGGGCAGCTGCCTACTATTATGGAGGGAGCTGCCTACTATTATAGGGGGAGCTGCCTACTATTATAGGGGGAGCTGCCTACTATTATAGGGGGAGCTGCCTACTATTATAGGGGGAGCTGCCTACTATTATGGGAGGGAGCTGCCTACTATTATGGGGGGAGCTGCCTACTATTATGGGGGGAGCTGCCTACTATTATGGGGGGAGCTGCCTACTATTATGGGGGGAGCTGCCTACTATTATAGGGGGAGCTGCCTACTATTATAGGGGGAGCTGCCTACTATTATGGGGGGGAGCTGCCTACTATTATGGGGGGAGCTGCCTACTATTACAGGGGGAGCTGCCTACTATTATGGGGGGGAGCTGCCTACTATTATGGGGGGAGCTGCCTACTATTATAGGGGGGGGAGCTGCCTACTATTAAATGGGGAGCTGCCTACTATTATGGGGGGGAGCTGCCTACTATTATGGGGGGGAGCTGCCTACTATTATGGGGGGAGCTGCCTACTATTATGGGGGGGAGCTGCCTACTATTATGGGGGGGAGCTGCCTACTATTATGGGGGGAGCTGCCTACTATTGTGGGAGGGAACTGCTACTAATGTGGGGGAGCTGCCTACTAATGTTGGGGAACTCCCGACCTAATGTTAGGGAGCTGGCAATCTAATGTGGGGGAACTGGCAACCTAATGTTGGGGAACTGGCAACCTAATGTGGGGGAACATGCTGCCTACCTAATGTGGGGGGGAACTATACTGCCTACCTAATATGGGGGAACATGCTGCCTACCTAATGTGGGGGGAACTATACTGCCTACCTAATGTGGGGGGAACTATACTGCCTACCTAATGTGGGGGAACTGTACTGCCAACCTAATGTGAGGGAACATGCTGCCTACTAATGTGGGGGAACATGCTGCCTATCTAATGTGGGGGAAACTACAAGGTTCTGTACATCGCGGTAGGAGGGGTAATCTTATACGGCAAGTATATCCCAAACTCTACATTTTAACTGTAAAACCGTCTTATACAACCAGTCGTCTTATACGCCGGCATATACGGTATTCTAAAAATTTGTTTAAAAATGGTTGTTTTTTCTTTGGGATTCGGAAGCCCTGGTGTGTACTAAATGCTGCTTCCTGTTACACTCTCACAGCCCGTTGGTCCTGTGACAGTGTGCTACTCCGCCTCCACATCCTCCACTGTGTCTTTAGCCTCCACTGCCCGAACAAGTCTCAGTGGCCCTTCAGCATACCATGTGTGCAGGGCACGGCGGTGTCACGCTGTTCTTCAAATGGTTCAAAATCTTTTTCAAAAATTTCTAAACTTGTGTTGATTTTTGGGGGGTGGGATTGTGAAGCCCTGCTGTGTACTCGTGCATCAGCCAACTCCAGGCTGTGTCATTCAGGCAATATATGGTTTACTGATGCCGCTGTGGGGCCTGGGTCTGGGAATTTCAAATCTTCTCAGAGGTAGCACCCGCTATCCAAAATCTTTTTCAAAAATTTCAAAAATTGTGTTGTTTTTTTTTGGGGGGGGGGGGGGGGGGATTGTGAAGCCCTGCTGTGTATTTGTGAATCAGTCAACCCCAGGCTGTGTCATTCAGGCAATATATGCTTTACTGATGTTGCTGTGGGGGCTTGTTGGATACCCACACGCTGGGGTCCGGGACACTGAAAGTTTGTATAAATTTTCAAATAAAAAACTGATGGTGCTGCTGGGCCTTGGTCTGTGAATTTCAAATTTTCTCATATATAGGACCCGCTATCCAAAATCTTTTTAAAATATTTCTAAAATTGTGTTGTTTTTCTTTTTTTTTTTGGGGGGGGGGGGGGGGGGATTGTGAAGCCCTGCTGTGTACTCATGCATCAGCCAACTCCAGGCTTTGTCATTCAGGCAATATACGGTTTACTGATGCCGCTGTGGGGCCTGGGTCTGGGAATTTTAAATTTTCTCATAGGTAGCACCCGCTATCCAAAATCTTTGGTTTAAATTTCTTAATTCATCTTTTAATCTTAGGGATTGTGAAGGCCTAGTGCCTACTCATGCTGCTGGAAACTCCGGGCTGTGCCATTCATCCACTATATGGTCTCCTCATGCTGCCAACACCTCCACGCTGTGTCATTCAGCCACTATATGGTCTCCTCATGTTGCCAACATGTCCACACTGTGTCATTCAGCCACTATATGGTGTCCTCATGCTGCCAACACCTCCACGCTGTGCCATTCAGCCACTATATGGTCTCCTCATGCTGCTAACACCTCCACGCTGTGTCATTCAGCCACTATATGGTGTCCTCATGCTTCAGCCTCATCCAAGCTGTGTCATTCAGCCACTATATGGTGTCCTCATGCTGCCAACACCTCCATGCTGTGCCATTCAGCCACTATATGGTCTCCTCATGCTGCCAACACTTTTTATAATTCGGACATTTCCGCACGCGGTGATACCATATATGTTTATTTTTATTTACACTGTGGTTTTTTTTTATGGGAAAAGGGGGGTGATTCAAACTTTTAATAGGGGAGGGGTTAAATGATATTCATTCACTTTCTTTTTCACTTTTTTTTTGCAGTGTTATAGCTCCCATAGGGACCTATAACACTGCACACACTGATCTTTATCATTGATCACTGGTTTCTCATAGGAAACCAGTGATCGATGATTCTGCCGCTTGACTGCTCTTGCCTGGATCTCAGGCACTGAGCAGTCATTCGGCGATCGGACAGCGAGGAGGCAGGTAGGCGCCCTCCCACTGTCCTGTAAGCTGTTCGGGATGCCATGATTTCGCTATCCCGCTATCCCGAACAGCCCACTGAGTTAACTGGCAGCTTTTACTTTTACTTTTAGCTGCGCGGCTCAGCTCTCAGCACGGGGCTAAAGGGTTAATAGCGCGTGGCGCCGCGATCGGCGCTGCGCACTATTAGCGGCGAGTCCCGGCTTCACTATGACGCCGGGCCCGCCGTGATATGATGTGGGGTTACCGTGTAACCCCGCGTTATATCACTGGAGCAGGACCAAGGACGTACCTGTACGTCCTTGGTCCTTAACGGGTTAATATAGATTCGCCACGAAAAAATTTGGATCTAAACAAACTTTTTCGGAAAATTCGGTGAATCGGCCGAATCAAATTTTTGAAAAGTTCGCTCATCTCTAGTCATCGCGTCTGATGATCAATAGCAGGGATAGGAGGGGTGCCACCTCACTCCTATCCCTTCAGGGGGATCGTGGGTGTCTTAGACAACCACTATCCCCATTATATTCCGGGTCACCGGGGAAATTCACTTGTTGCGATTTGCATCGATCGCCGACATGGGGAGGTCTGATGACCCCCCTGGGTATTTGCGCATGGTGCCTGCTGATCGATATCAGCAGTCAACCCGGTCCGGTCCCCCCAGGCGTGAGGCGGGGACCGAAATTCCCACGGCTGTACAGGTACGCCTTGGGTCCTTAAGACCCAGGTACAGAAAGCGTATCCATACGCCATGGGTCCTGTACGGGTTAATGAAAATTCGTCAAACACCTGAGGGGTGTTAAGGCTCACTATACCCAGAGTTACATTCCATGAGGAGTGTAGTTTCCAAAATGGGGTTACATGTGGGTATGTATTTTTTTGCGTTTATGTCGGAACCGCTGTAAAATCAGCCACCCCTGTGCAAATCACCAATTTAGGCCTCAAATGTACATAGTGCGCTCTCACTCCTGAGCCTTGTTGTGCGTCCGCAGAGCATTTTAGGCCCACATATGTGGGTCTTTTTTTCCTTTTACCGCATGTGAAAATAAAAAGTATGGGGCAACACCAGCATGTTAGTGCACATTTTATTTTATTTTTTTAAACTAACAGGCTGGTGTAGACCCCAACTTTTCATTTTCATAGTGGGTAAAAGGAGAAAAAGACACCCATAATTTGTAGTGCAATTTCTCCCAAGTATGGAAATACCCCATATGTGGCCCTAAACTGTTTCTTTGAAATACGACAGGGCTCCGAAGTGAGAGAGCGCCATGCGCACTTGAGGACTAATTTAGGGATTGCATAGGGGTGAATTTAGGGGTATTCTACGCCAGTGATTCCCAAACAGGGTGCCTCCAGCTGTTGCTAAACTCCTAGCATGCCTGGAGAGTCAGTGGCTGTCCGGAAATGCTGGGAGTTTTTGTTTTGCAATAGCTGGAGGCTCCGTTTTGGAAACACTGCCGTACAATACGTTTTTCGTTTTTATTGGGGGGAACAGTTAAGGGGGTGTATATGTAGTGTTTTACAATTTATTATGTGTTAGTGTAGTGTTTTTAGGGTACATTCGCACTGGTGGGGGTTTACAATGAGTTTCCCGCTAGGAGTTTGCGCTGCGGCAAAAAATTTGCCGCAGCTCAAACTTGAAGTAGGAAACTCACTGTAAACTCGCCCGTGTGAATGTACCCAGTAAAAACCTCCAGCTGTTTCAAAACTACAACTCCCAGCATGCACTGACAGACCATGCATGCTGGGAGTTGTAGTTTTGCAACAGCTGGTGGCACACTGGTTGGAAAACCTTCAGTTAGGTTCTGTTACCTAACTCAGTATTTTACCAACCAGTGTGCCTCCAGCTGTTGCAAAACTACAACTCCCAGCATGTATTGATTGCCATAGAGCATGCTGGGAGTTGTAGTCTTGCAAGATCTAGAGGGCCACAGTTTAGAGACCACTGCACAGTGATCTCCAAATTGTAGCCCTCAATCTGTTGCAAAACTACAATTCCCAGCTTGCCCACACAGCAAACAGCTGTCTGGGCATGCTGGAAGTTGTAGTTTTGCAACTTCTGGAGGGCTACAGTTTAGTGGTCTCAGACTGTAGCCCTCTAGATGTTGCTAGGCAACTCATCGGCTTCCGTAGGATCCAGGGAGTCGCGTCGCCGTCCTCTTCTGCCGCCGATTGCCGCCTGCTGCTGCCGCCGATGGGTAAGTTGACTTCAGCGCAGGTCCTCCTCGGTTTCCCCGTTCTGCCCACCCACAATAGGCTGGGAAACCGAAAGTTAACCCCCCTCTCCCGATCTGCTATTGGTCTTTGCTTCTAGATGACCAATAGCAGGAATAGTAGGGTGGCACCCTTGCCACCTCACTCCTATCCCTTCAGGGGGATTTTGGGTGTCTTGGACAACCCCGATCCCCCTTATTTTACAGGTCACCGGGTCAAAGTGTAAATTCACCAGCGATTTGTGGCGATCGCCGACGTGTGTGGGCATTTGCGCGGGGTGCCTGCTGATCGATATCATCAGTCACTCCGGTCCAGTACCAGGGAGCGAAGGCGTACCTGTACGCCTGTGGTCTCTAAGTGGTTAAAAACCTTAATCATTCCAATATTCCTCAGCTGGAAGGGATCCGCTTCCCAATCATCAGAGGGAAAGTACTTGAAGGACAACTGGGTTGGAGCGGCTGGCCTGGTGACTGCGGCCGCCCACTCTCCTCGCAGGCCCTGGACGGGGGTGTACTCCACTATCTCACCCACCTCCAGGGAATGGAACTTCTTATGAAGATATGACCTCTGTACAGCTTGCCGGTTTACGAGGATGGTATAGCCGGTGTGGCAATCAATGAGGGTACCATAACCTCTGACCTTGTCGAACTTGGCCACTGTTGCTCTACGACGTTCCAAGGGCTTAGAGTGCCTCCATCTCTTTGGTGTTCTCTTGGTAGCGGATCCTCTCCTCAAGAGGCAGATGTACATGCTTGGGGGCGTGAAGTTCTCTGTGACGGGACTTTAATTTTTTCCATCAGGTCGGCTATTTCGGACTCCTGGCGAGCCTTTTCTTGTTGCGCCTTAGGAACCGATGGTAGGGGTTTCTCAGGCAGGCATTGAAGCACATCATGCATATATTGGATAAAGTCAGGTTCATCCCCAAAGACCCATTGAGGCAATGCCCGGTGTGCGCAATGGCCAGTCCGGGCCTGGCTACACTGCAGTACGTAGCTGCGCACAGGCACGTCGCCTCATCCCCCAGAATTCCTTGCTGTCTTAAAGGGCAAGTAACTAATACGAGCAGGCCGCAGGCATCAGCTGGCCTGCCGAATTAGGTATGTTTCAAATTTTCTTACCAGAGTAATGGTGCTTATTGAAAGTAGTGGCGGGCGGGGGGAGATAAAACCATTATCGTCCCCCAGCCTGAATTCTTGGGGGGGGGGAATCCATCCCCCCCGGTTCCTAAGCCCCTGGGTGCTGATTTGCTGCATCCTGCATGTAATTCAGGGTCATCCCGCCTACTTCCCTTCCTGCCTTGCCTTCCCGCCTACCCAGCATTCCTTCCTCCATGTACCGACATGTGGATCCCCCATTTTAGATGCCCTGGAGCCTGCACCACAGTAAATGTAGTTTAATGAAGTGATTTGCGCGATCGAATTGCGGCGATATTTGCATCTGTTGTGAATTGATTATTTTCTGAAATTCATAACAAATTCGGGTTCATCAGTTTCGATTCGCTCTTCTCTAAAAGAGAACCCAATATGTTCAGACAATGTGTACGTTTCATGTTTGTTTTGTTCCATCTGATTTTCTTGTGTCATTAAATTTATATATTTTGGTACTAAAAGGCAACGTATAAAAAGTCTGAGACATCATAATTTATGTAATGATTTTTTAACCTGTGCACTGCTTACACAAAGAAACCAAATTGAAGAGGTAAGATCTCTAACGTTACGATTTTATTAGGTCAGTTTTTACTACATGTTTTGAATACTGGATGACATATACAGTGCTATGAAAAAGTATTTGGCCCCTTTACTGATTTCTCTCTTCTTTTTTTTTGGGATATTTGTTACACTTAAAGGAGTACTTCAGTGCAGGAACACTTATCCCCTTTCCAAAGGATATGAAAGAAGTGTCTGATTGCGGGGGTTCAGCCACTTGGACCCACCGCAATCTCCTACATGGCACCCAGGTTCTCTTCAGGAAGAGAGGGTTTCAAATCCCACAAAAAGCGGCCACTGACACACCCCCTCTATGTATCTCTATGGGAGAGCCTGAGCTACCCGAATGCTGTATCTCTAACTCTCCTATAAAGATGCATGGAGGAGGCGTGTCAGCCACCACTTCATGCGGGGGTCAACATGCCAAATTACTGGGGACTGCCGGGGTCCTGTGCAGAATATCGCAAGGGTTCTCAGCAGTCGGACCCCCTACAATCAGATATTTATCCCCTATCTTTTGATAGGGATTAAGTGTTCCTGCACCTAAGTTTTCCTTTTAAGAGGTACCTATGTGGAAAAAATTCAAATAAATCGGTGAAAGAAATGAATACACATTTGTAAATTACTTTAAGGACCAGGCCCATTTTGGCCTTAAGGACCAGAGCATTTTTTGCACATCTGACCAGTGTCACTTTAAGCATTAATAACTCTGGGATGCTTTTACCTTTCATTCTGATTCCGAGATTGTTTTTTCGTGACATATTCTACTTTATTTTTTACACTCGCATGTTCCTGTAGACCCAGTTTTTGAAGTTTTTACAAGGGGTAAAAGGAGAAAAATCCACTCAAAATTTGTAACTCAATTTCTCTCGAGTAAGGAAATACCTCATATGTGTATGTCAAGTGTTCGGCGGGCACAGTAGAGGGCTCAGAAGGGAAGAAGCGACAAAGGGATTTTGGAGAGTGAGTTTTTCTCAAATGGTTTTTAGGGGGCATGTCACATTTAGGAAGCCCCTATGGTGCCAGAACAGCAGAAAACCCCCCATATTGCATACTATTTTTGGAAACTACACCCCTCATGGCACGTCCAGTGAGCCTTAACACCCCACAGGTGTTTGACGACTTTTCATTAAAGTCAGATGTGTAAAAGAAAAATAAAGTGATGTTTTTTATCCCAAATTTACCCATTTTACAAAGGGTAATGGGAGAAAATGCCCCCCAAAATTTGTTACCCCATCTCTTCTGAGTATGGAAAAACCCCATGTTAGGACGTAAAATGCTCTGCGGGCGAGAAGGAGTCACATTTGGCTTTTGGAAAGCAAATTTTGCTGAAATAATTTTGGGGGGGCATGTCACATTTAGGAAGCCCCTATGGTGCTAGAACAGCAAAGAAAAAAAAATACTATTTTGGAAACTACACCCCTCAAGGAACGTAACAAGGGGTACAGGGACCCTTAACACCACACAGGTGTTTGACGACTTTTTGTTAAAGTTGGATGTGTAAATGGAAAAAAAAAAATTCACAAAAATGCTGTTTTCCCCCCCAAATTTTACATTTTTTACAAGGGGTAATAAGAGTAAATTACCCCCAAAATTTGTAACCCCATTTTTTCTTAGTATGGAAATACCCCGTGTGTGGACATCAAGTGCTCTGCTGGCGCACTACAATGCTCAGAAGAGAAGGAGTGCCATTGAAGCAGTGCCGTGGTGCCAGAACAGTGGACCCCCCACATGTGACCCCATTTTGGAAACTAAACCCCTCACAGAATTTAATGATGGGTGCAGTGAGTATTTACTTCCCATTGGCGTTTGACAGATCTTTGGAACAGTGGGCGGTGCAAATGAAAAATTACATTTCATTTTTCTCCGGTGGGGTGTAAATGCTCACTGCACCCCTTAATACATTACATGAGGGGTGTAGTTTACAAAATGGGGTCACATGTGGGGGGGGGGGTCCATTATTCTGGCACTATGGGGGCTTTTTAAACACACGTGGCCTTCAATTCCGGAACAATTTTCTTTTCAAAAGCCCAATGGCGCTCCCTCTCTTCTGTGCATTGTAGTTAGTCCGCAGAGCACTTTACATCCACATATGGGGTATGTTCTTACTAAGAAGAAATGGGGTAAAAAAAACTTTGGTGGGGGGTGTTTTTCCTATTTTCCCCTTGTGAAAATGAAAAATTTACAGTAACACCTTTCCCATTAAACTTTAATGAAAATTTGTCAAACACCTGAGGGGTGTTAAGGCTCACTATACCCATAGTTACATTCCGTGAGGAATGTAGTTTCCAAAATGGGGTCACATATGGGTATTTATATTTTTTGTGTTTATGTCAGAACCGCTGTAAAATCAGCCACCCCTGTGCAAATCGCCAATTTAGGACTCAAATGTACATAGTGCTCTCTCACTCCTGAGCCTTGTTGTTCATCCACAGAGCATTTTAGGCCCACATATGGGGTATTTCCATACTCAGAAGAAATTGCGTTACAAATTTTGGGGGTCTTTTTTTCCTCTTAACGCATGTGAAAATAAAAAGTATGGGGCAACACCAGCATGTTAGTGTCATTTTTTTTTTTACACTAACAGGCTGGTGTAGACCCCAACTTTTCCCTTTCATAAGGGTTAAAAGGAGAAAAAGACACCCATAATTTGTAGTGCAATTTCTCCCAAGAATGGAAATACCCCATATGTGGCCCTAAACTGTTTCCTTGAAATACAATAGGGCTCCGAAGTGAGAGAGCGCCATGCGAATTTGAGGACTAAATTAGGGATTGCATAGGGGTGAACATAGGGGTATTCTACGCCAGTGATTCCCAAACAGCATGCCTCCAGCTGTTGCTAAACTCCTAGCATGCCTGGTCAGTAGCTGTCTGGAAATGCTGGGAGTTGTTGTTTTGCAACAGCTGGAGGCCCAGTTTTGGAAACACTGCCGTACAATAAGTTTTTCATTTTTATTGGGGGGGACAGTGTAAGGGCGTGTATATGTGGTGTTTTACCCTTTGTGTGTTAGTTTAGTGTTTTTAGGGTACATTCACACTGGTGGGGGTTTACGGTGAGTTTCCCGCTAAGAGTTTGCCGCAGCTCAAACTTGAAGTAGGAAACTCACTGTAAACTCGCCCGTGTGAATGTACCCTATACATTCACATAGGGGGGTGGGGGCAAAAACCTCCAGCTGTTTCAAAACTACAACTCCCAGCATGCACTGACAGACCATACATGCTGGGAGTTGTACTTTTGCAACAGCTGGAGGCACACTGGTTTGAAAACCTTCAGTTAGGTTCTGTTACCTTACTCAGTATTTTACCAACCAGTGTGCCTCCAGCTGTTGCAAAACTACAACTCCCAGCATGTACTGATAGCCGAAGAGCATGCTGGGAGTTGTAGTCTTGCAAGATCTAGAGAGCCACAGTTTAGAGACCACTGCACAGTGATCTCCAAACTGTAGTCCTCCAGCTGTTGCAAAACTATAAATCCCAGCATGCCCACACAGCAAACAGCTGTCTGGGCATACTGGGAGTTGTAGTTTTGCAACTTCTGGAGGGCTAAAGTTTAGAGACAACTGTGTAGTGGTCTCAGACTGCAGCCCTCCAGATGTTGCAAGGCAACTCACCGGCTTCCGTAGGATCCAGGGAGCCGCATCGCCGTCCTCTTCTGCTGCCGATTGCTGCCTGCTGCTGCCGCTGATGGGTAAGTGGACTTCCGCGCCGGTCCTCCTCGGGTTTCCCCGTTCTGCCCAGCCTATTGTGGGTGGGCAGAATGGGGAAACCGAAAGTTAACCCCCCTCTCCCGATCTGCTATTGGTCTTCACTTCCAGACGACCAATAGCAGGGATAGTAGGGTGGCACCCTTGCCACCTCACTCCTATCCCTTCAGGGGGATCGTGGGTGTCTTGGACAACCCCGATCCCCATTATTTTCCAGGTCACCGGTCAAAGTGTGAAATCACCGGCGATTTGCAGCGATCACCGACATGGGGGAGAGGAGGTCTGATGACCTCCCTGGGCATTTGCGCGGGGTGCCTACTGATCAATATCACAATCACCCCGGTCCGGTACCAGGGAGCGAAGGCGTAGATCCCTAAGTGGTTAAAAACCTTAATCCTTCCAGTATTTATCAGCTCTCGTATACTACAGAGGAAGTTGTGTAGTTGTTTCCAGTCTGAGCACAGTGCTCTCTGCTGCCACCTCTATCTGTGTCAGGAACTGTCAAGAGCAGGAGCAAATCCTCATAGCAAACCTATCATTCTCCAGACAGTTCCTAACATGGACAGATGTGGCAGCAGAGAGCAATGTGGTCAAACAGAAAAGAACTACACAACTTCCTCTGTAGTATACAAAAGCTGATAAATACTGGAAGGGTTTTGTTTTTCATATAAAATTAATTTGGCTCCCATGCAGCGCAACTCCAGCCTGTGGCCCACTGTTTCTCCTCCTAACATCGCTAAAGTAATCGCAAAATTTGGCCAAGGATGAAATCACTACATAGTAAAATGTAAAAATCGTGATTCTATTGCAATATATTGTGCAGCCAGAATAAAAATTAAGATACATATATTTCTATACATATAAAGAGTTTAGGACTACAAAGACAAACAGGAGATTAGCATTTTTTTTTTTAAATGATAAGACATTTATTATAAGAACATAACAATCTGTTTTCTTCCTCCTTCTTGTTGTTATGGAGAGAGGTTGGTGCCGTTGGATCTCTTGGCTCTAGGTCTTTATCTCTAGAGTTGCCGCAGTTCTAGTTGTTCCAGTAGTAAGTTCTGGGCTGTGGCATGAAATTCCAACTCCCAACATACAGATGACAGGTTCTTATGATGTTCTGCATGGTCCTCTATACTCCAAAGGCATCAATCTTAACCCTTAGGGAGATGCTGCAGGTGTTCCTGGACATGGTCAACAATAGGTGTTGCAGGTTGAAATAGTAAGTCACATATGTCAGCAGGGTGAGGACCAGCATTGACCACTCGATGATCTTGACAAAGGCTTCACTCATCTCTTTACATTCTCCAGCACACAGGTGGGTGTATACAATGACCCCACTTCCGATAATAAGAAACACACAGGCAAGGGCCATGGCAGAGCAGATGGCTCTAACATGGCAGATGACTCTTGATGTTCCGGGCACTTTGTACAGGAGGATGGATTGACACATGTTGTATGTTCCAGCACATATGAATGTAGTCATGGCGGCGATGAGATGAATCATCGGGTAGTCTTTGGTTGAAAATACTGACATGATGACAGTCAGGACACAGGATGACCAAGCGATGACTAGTAGGGTCTTCTGGATCAAGGGCTGACGGGGTCCAAAGTCTTCACGATGGAACAAGATGAACCTATAATTCAGCCATGACAGACCCAAAGAGGCTATGGCCATCCCTATAAATCCTAAACAGAATGGGATCCGTTCAGGAAAGAAAATCCCCGTCTCACTGATGTATACCAGTGGGGAATCAGCATGGCCTTGGATCATGGTGATGGTGTAGCTGGTGGAGATCCAGACCATACACCAGAGGGCCAGGAAGAGGGGGATGAACCCCAATCCTTTAATCTCCATAGATGAAGAAAAAAGGCACAAAAGGCAAAAACCGCAAGGGAAATGCAAACCGCTCTGTAACAATCTACAGACTGAAGGCCTGGACACTGTCAGAGCAATGTAATGCCTCCAGAATTCTATGACATCACGTGATGTCACCAAGACTCTTTCTTTGTTTCTTGGAGTTGCCATGGTTACGTATCTGCTATGAACAGAACCTGATGTGACTCCATTTTGATCATCTTTGATAATTTGATAGTAATAAAATGTATTTATTTAATTTTAGAACAATCATTAGAACAATACAACAATATTTAAGCTATAATTATTTCTTATTTCCCTTATTATCTTATTTATCTTAAAGGGGGTGGATTATAGACAAATGCAATCACTCGTTCAAGTCCGTCTATTTTAACAGTCAAAATGAAAAAACTGCCCTTTCCCATCTATTACTACTTCCCTCTCTTCACATTTATAAAATATGTCTGTAATTTTATTTCTCACTGGGATCATCACTCAGCTTTTCTAGTAGAAAAGCTGAGTGATGATTCCTGTGAGAAATATAATTGCACCCTAGAGCCATATTTTTTTTCCACCCAGCTTTCCTAGACTTCAAAACAGCAACGTTTTCCTATATATGTAGTAACACCTAAAATATAATTGTACAAATATAATTGCAGCCATAGGAAAGCTGAGTGACAAATAAAATTGCAGCCATATTTTTTTCACCCAGCTTTTCTACTTCCTAGACTTCAAAACAGCAAAGTTTGCCTACATATGTGGCAACACATATCTAGGCAAACTGATGTTTTGAAGTCTAGGAAAGCTGGGTGAAAATAATATGGCTACAATTATATTTCTCACAGGAATCATCACCCAGCTTTCCTAGCAGCAGGAGCTACCTTGCAGGAGACCGTTTCTTCACCAGGCACTTTTACAGCTGCGACACACAGCTCCTCTTTGGCGGAAAAATAGAGCTACGCTCAGGGCCGGACTGGGACCAAAATTAGGCCCGGGCATTTTACAATAAGCAGCCCATTTTAGCCATGGGTGTGGCTATGTGGAGGTGGGGCCACAAATGGGAGGGGCCAAATGTCAATCATAGTTGGGTATAATAGGCTACCTAATGGGAAAAAATAAACAAATAATAAAAAAAAATGAAATATATATATATTTAAGTAAGTAAATATATATATATATATATATATATACACACACACATAAATACACATACACACGCTATACAGGCTATGATCACACAGTATACACAGTATATTTTAAGCGTATTTCATTTAAAAAAATGGATCTGCAAAATCGCAGAAAGATTGTGTACTTTTTTCCTATATTTTTTGTTATATACACACAAATATTGTACATAAATACATTATATTAGAAATCGAAGAAGAACAATATTTCAGTTCATGCACAAATATACATACAAAATTTATGTATTTTTTATATTAACCTCTTATTAACTCCGCATCATACCGGGTCGGTCCCGGCGGCTAATGATAGCCGGGACCCTGGGCTAATAGCGTGCGGTACCGAGCGCTATTAACCCTTTAGAGGCGGCGATCAAAGTAGATCGCCACGTCTAAAATGAAAGTGAAAGCTTCCCAGCAGCTTAGTCAGGCTGATCGAGACCATCGCGATAAAATCGCAATGTCCCGATCAGCTAGCACGCGAGCGGAGGTCCCATCGCCTGTCTCTGTCGCATCCGATCAGCGATTGATTGCTACAGGCTTGAGCAATCGACCACCTATAACACTGATCAATGCAAAGCTATGGCTTTGCAGGTATCAGTGTAGAAGATCAGTGTGTGCAGTGTAATAGCCCCCTATGGAAGCTATAACACTGCAAAAAAGTGAAGAAAATAAAAAGTTAATAAAGGTCATTTAAGCCCTTCCCTAATAAAAGTTTGAATCACACCCCTTTTCCCATAAAAAAAACCAGTGTAAATAAAAATAAACATGTGGTATCTCCGCATGCGGAAATGTCCGAATTATAAAAATATATTGTTAATTAAACCGCACAGTCAATGGCGTACGCGCAAAAAAATTCAAAAGTCATGAAAAAATGAATAAAAAGCTATCAAAAAGTCCGATCAATACAAAAATGGTACCGATAAAAACATCAGATCACGGTGTAAAAAATGAGCCCTCATAGCGGCCCGATATTTTTTCTTCAATTTCGTTGCATGATTAATTTTTTTTCCGTTTCGCTGTGGATTTTTTGGTAAAATGACTAATGTCACTGCAAAGTAGAATTTGTGCAAAAAATGGCAAAAAAATAAGCCATCATATGGAATTTTATGTACAAAATTGAAAGCGTTATGATTTTTAGAAGGTGATGAGGAAAAAGTGAAAATGCAAAAACGTAAAAACCCTGCATCCTTAACCCCTTAAGGACTCAGGGTTTTTCCGTTTTTGCACTTTCGTTTTTTCCTCCTTACCTTTTAAAAATCATAACCCTTTCAATTTCCCACCTAAAAATCCATATTATGGCTTATTTTTTGCAGTGACATTAGTCATTTTACCCAAAAATGCACGGGGAAACGGAAAAAAAAATCATTGTGCGACAAAATCGACACCTTATCATTATTCTGTAGGTCCATACAATTAAAATGATACCCTACTTATATAGGTTTGATTTTGTCGCACTTCTGGAAAAAATCATAACTACATGCAGGAAAATGTATACGTTTAAAAATGTCATCTTCTGACCCCTATAACTTTTTTATTTTTCCACGTACAGGGCGGTATGAGGACTCATTTTTTGCGCCGTGATCTAAAGTTTTTATCGGTATGATTTTTGTTTTGATCTGACTTTTTGATCACTTTTTATTCATTTTTTTAATGGTATAAAAAGTGACCAAAATACGCTTTTTTGGACTTTGGAATTTTTTTGCACGTACGCCATTGACCGTGCGGTTTAATTAATGATATATTTTTATAGTTCGGACATTTACGCACGCGGCGATACCACATATGTTTATTTATTTATTTTTTTACACTGTTTTATTTTTTTATGGGAAACGGGGGGTGATTCAAACTTTTATTAGGAAAGGGGTTAAATGACCTTTATTAACACTTTTTTTTTAACATTTTTTTTGCAGTGTTATAGGTCCCATAGGGACCTATAACACTGCACACACTGATCTCCTATGCTGATCACTGGCGTGTATTAACACGCCTGTGATCAGCATTATCGGCGCTTGACTGCTCCTGCCTGGATCTCAGGCACGGAGCAGTCATTCGTCGATCAGACACCGAGGAGGCAGGTAAGGGCCCTCCCGGTGTCCGATCAGCTGTTCGGGACGCCGCGATTTCACCGCGACGGTCCCGAACAGCCCGACTGAGCAGCCGGGATACTTTCAGTTTCACTTTAGAAGCGGCGGTCAGCTTTGACCGCCGCTTCTAAAGGTTAATACCGCACATCGCCGCGATCGGCGATGTGTGGTATTATCCGCGGGTCCCGGCCGTTGACGAGCGCCGGGACCGAAGCGATATGATGCAGGATCGCGGCGCGATCCCACTTCATATCGCGGGAGTCGGCGCAGGACGTAAATATACGTCCTGCGTTGTTAAGGGGTTAAAGGGGTTCAACTGGTGCCAGAAAGTTAAACAGATTTTTAAATTACTTCTATTAAAAAATCTTAATCCTTCCAGTACGTATAAGCTGCTGAATACTGCAGCAGAATTTTTTTTCTTTTTGGAACACAGAGCTCTCTGCTGATATCATGAACACAATGCTCTCTGCTGACACCTCTGTCCATTTTAGGAACTGTCCACAGTAGGAGATAATCCCCATAGCAAACATATGCTGCTCTGGACAGTTCCTAAAATGGACTGAGATGTCAGCAGAGATCACTGTGGTCATGATGTCAGCAGAGAGCACTGTGTTCCAAAAAGAAAATAATTTTCTCTGTATTATTCAGCAGCTAATAAGTACTGGAAGGAGTAAGATTTTTTTTTATAGAAGTAATTTACAAATCTGTTTAACTTTCTGGCACCAGTTGATAAAAAATAAAAGTTTTCCACCGTAGTACCCCTTTAATGTGCTATATGTAAGTGTATGGGAAAGTGGTTGTCTGGGCATTTGCACGGGGTGCGCGGCGGGGGACGAAATTCCCACGGGCGTATGGATACGCCCTTCGTCCTTAAGTACCAGGACGCAAGGGCGTATGCATACGCCCTTCGTCCCCAACAGGTTAATGTTAAAAATACTGACACAACCTTTCTCCTTACACATTTTTGGATTTTGTGGACACATTTTTTTTTTTATAAAATATGCCTGAAATACACTTTATGTACCTAGCCTGTTAAGGTAAGACAATTTACCATGATAAAAACCTCTAAATAAACCATACAGTTACAAAATAACACTGGTATATAAGGAGAAATATCACCAAACAAATTACCATCATATTGTTACTGACCAAATCCTGTATACTGAGACCAATATTACCAATAATACCAGTATAAAAAGGAGGAGTATTATCACTATACAGTACATAAATGTGGATACAGAGACAAAAAAAAGACATGGTCGCACATCCACAATATGCACAAATGATCTAGCGCTTCTCAGCAATATATATAAAACAAACAGGTCGTTTGTGTACCTTATGATCATAAAGTGCATGAAGCCCGCCAGCCTCGTCACGGCCACCTGGATGTGGCGGGTCCCTAACATCCCTAGCATAAAATGGTGCGGCACCACGCGTCGACCACCACCGCCAGGACACCAGTGCCCCCGGGAGGGGGACGACCCGCTGGCCGAGCAGCCCCAAATGCCACTCGAACCAGCCCATGGGACGCCCCCTCCCATGCAGACACGGTGCCACGGCGGGAGCAGCCGCCACGCAGTACCACACCAGTGTTAACAGGGTGTAATAGTTCACTTACCATGTGCCTCCAGCCAGAGACTGGAATTCTAGCCAGGAAGGGAGGGGCCCTAGAGCACTTCCTGCTCACTTATATGTGCAAGGGCTATGGGGGAGGGATGAAGTGCAGACCAAGCAAAAACAAGAAAACGGAAAGGAGAATACAAAAATGTGGATACAGAGACAAAAAAGACATGGTCGCACATCCACAATATGCACAAATGATCTAGCGCTTCTAAGCAATATATATAAAACAAACAGGTCGTTTGTGAACTTTATAATCATAAAGTGTATGAAGCTCCCCAGCCTCATCACGACCACCTGGATGTGGCGGGTCCCTAACATTCCTAGCATAAAATGACACGGCGACCACCACCGCCACGACACCAGTGCCCACGGGAGGGGGAAGACCCGCTGGCCGAGCAGCCCCAAATGCCACTCGAACCAGCCCATGGGACGCCCCCTCCCATGCAGACACGGTGCCACGGCGGGAGAAGCCGCCACGCAGTACCACACCAGTGTGAACAGGGTGTAATAGTTCACTTACCATGTGCCTCCAGCCAGAGACTATGAATATGCCTGAAATACACTTTATGTACCTAGCCTGTTAAGGTAAGACAATTTCCCATGATAAAAACCTCTAAATAAAGCATACAGTTACAAAATAACACTGGTATATAAGGAGAAATATCACCATACATATTACCATCATATTGTTTCTGACCAAATCCTGTATACTGAGACCAATATTACCAATAATACCAGTATAAAAAGGAGGAGTATTATCACTATACAGTACATATCAACATCATACTGTTACTGACCAAATCCTGTATACTGAGACGAATATTAACAATAATACCAGTATACAAATAAGAATAATACTGCTACACCATGACCACTACCATTACCACCACAAAGTGACTGTATTAAAACCACTGAAAAGAAACCAATATCCCCAATACAAAGCCAATATAGTAGTGACCCTGGCTCTATACAGGCACTGCAGACTGTATAAGTGATTACAATGCAGTTACATCACAGAAAGCGTCTTCTTCGAGTCGTTCTCTTATCTTTTCTTCTCTGTCTTGCTTAGATCATCATGAATTCTTCTTCCAATCATGAGTTGTCACCGCAGAATCGGCCAAGCAACAAACATATTATGCTCCACACTTTTTAAGCACATTCCCCACCTGTTCCCTACTCTCAGTGCCCTAGGTAATGCCCCCAGCAGGTAGGTAGAGAATCTCCCCAATAAGTTACGAGCCCCCAGTAGGTTGGTAATGCCCTCAGTACATAGGGAATGCCCCTCGTATTGCTCCCAGGCAGGTAATGCCTCTGGTAGGTAGGGTATTGGTAATGCTACCAGAAAGTAGTACCCCCAGGTAGGTTATGCCCCCAGTAGGTACCAGGTGATGCCCCCAGATAAGTTGTAGTTAATGCCCTAAAAGGTAGGTAGTAGGTAATGTCCCCAGTAGGTAAGTTGCAAGAAAGGTAATGTTCCAGTAGCTAGTGACCCCCCAGGTAGTTACTGCCCCTTGCAGCTAGTGCCCACAGTAGGTAGTGCCCCCAGGTAAGTAATGCCCATGATAAGTAGTGCTCTCAGTAGGTAGTACCACCAGTAGGTACTTTACCCAGGTAAGCAATGCTCCCAGTAGATAGTGCCCCCATAAAGTAGTGCCTGCCCCTGGCATCCCCTGTGCTTGCCTTAAAGTACCCGCAGCCCACCATGCAGTCTAAGTGAATAGAGGTTTGGGGCTAGATTTGGGGTTAGGGGCTCACAGGGGCCCTCCTTTCTGCTGTTTAAAGAAAATCTGTCAGCAAACCACCCGCACTAAACAGTGGTACTGGCTGGTAGTGCAAGTGATACTGATTAAAGTGATGCTATCCTTGCCGGGATCCGTCCCCTTGTTCTGTTGTTATATTTCGTTTTATTATTATGGTAGTGAGGACCAAGTGGCACGGGCGGGGTGAGAAGCTTGTGTGATAGCCTGCAGGATGTAGGGAATGCGGAGTGCTTGTTAACCCTTGCTATTCGTGATGCCAGGGTGGGGGCTCCTCAATAAAACTTTCCCTACCGCCACCCTTCCCAAGAGCGATAGGGAGGTAGATAAGAAGAATAGATTGTCCACAACCACAGAGTTTTCTGAAACAGCATTAACGTTTACTAAGGATTTTCTGCAAGCTTCAATATTACAACAGTCTCTGGGTATAACAACAGCTTTTGCTTGATGATTGACAAAGGTTGGGACTTTATCATTAAGAGTCTTTTGATACTATGCGTTGCTCCACTGGATTTAGGGGTTAATTGCGGTCCAGTAGTCACGCTAGCAATAGCGGGGATTTAGGTTTAACTCACGGTTTTGGTTCCACTAAGGCCGGCAGGTGTTTGAGGCCTAGCGTGCCTTTGAAAGTTGTTAGTCCGGCATCCACAAAAGCAGCAACCCAAGAGAGCGATAATTGGATGCTGCTCCCTTATTAGACCCTCACTACCGTCCCAGAATGGGGTCCTTTTTTACACCCACTGAGAGGGAGGACAAACTGACCTACTAGAGAGATTCTACGTAGTCAGTTGGCCGATACCTATCGGCAACATGGTCCATCCACTTGCAGGTCTGACTCAGGGGGCCCTCTGCGCTCACCTTCCACTGCCATGGCTGCTGGGGAGGGGAGGGGTGGCAGGAGCAGTACCAGCTCAATCAGCAGCAGCCTGAGCCTACAGTTACTGATGAGTAGCTTTCTTCACCCGCATAGTGAAGCAACTCATTAGCAGTAGGTAGACATGGAGCAGGACCTGAACCAGCAGTTGGTTGCATACCTTGACATGACCATGCCAACAACCATTGAAGATCCGCTGGATTTCTGGGCAACCAAACTTTATTTATGGACGCAACTAGCAGAGTTTGCCCTGGAAAAGCTGTCCTACCCGGCCAGTAGTGTGCCATCAGAGCGGGTGTTTAGTTTGGCCAGGGCCATAGTCACCCCAAGGCGAACTCGTCTGTCCACTAAAAATGTGGAGAGACTGATGTTTTTCAAGATGAATCAGGGATGGATCAGCCAGGATTTCCAGCCACCAATGCCAGATGCCTCAGAGTAGATTGACCATGCTGCTACACCAACATTTCCCAATTATTGTTGGTTATGAAACCCTCTTGGGTTGTCAATTAGGGTTATGAAACCCTCTTTGATACTGCCTTTGCCTGCTTCTGGCTCATCCTGTGTCTTTCAGGAACTACTTGCCTCATTGATGCTTCTTGCCTTGGGCCTTTAATTTTTTGAAGTTTAGCAGTAGCCAAATACATGCTTAATGCAAATGTCAACATTGATCTTTAAATGTAAGGGGTTATGAAACCCTCTTGGATACTGTGAATGACTGCTCCTGACTCATCCTGTGTCTTTCAGGAACTACTTGCCTCATTGATGCTTCTTGCCTTGGGCCTTTAATTTTTTGAAGTTTAGCAGTAGCCAAATACATGCTTAATGCAAATTTCAACATTGATCTTTAAATGTAAGGGGTTATGAAACCCTCTTGGGTACTGCGTATGACTTCTCCTGACTCATTCTGTGTCTTTCTGGAACTACTAGCCTCCCTGATACCTTATGCCTTGGGCCTTCAATTTTTGGATGTTTAGCAGTAGCTAAATACATGCTTAATGTAAATTTCAACATTTATCTTTAAATGTAAGGGGTTATGAAACCCTCTTGGGTACTGCAAATGACTGCTCCTGACTCATTCTGTGTCTTTCAGGAACTACTTGTCTCCCTGATGCCTCAGGCCTTGGGACTGGAATTTTTTAGTTGTTTAGCAGTAGCTAAATACATGCTTAATGCAAATTTCAACATTGATGTTTAACCCCTTAAGGACGTAACCCTTTTTCACCTTAAGGACTCTGCCATTTTTTGCATTTCTGACCACTGTCAATTTAAATATTAATAACTCTGGGATGCTTTTAGTTATCATTCTGATTCCGAGATTGCTTTTTCGTGACATATTCTACTTTAACATAGTGGTACATTTTAGTGATAACTTGCATCCTTTCTTGGAGAAAAATCCCCAAATTTGATGAAAAAATTGAAAATGTTGCATTTTTCTAACTTTGAAGCTCTCTGCTTGTAAGGAAAATGGATATTCAAAATAAAAAAAAATTTGGTTCACATATACAATATGTCTACTTTATGTTTGCATCATAAAATTTATGAGTTTTTACTTTTGGAAGACACTAGAGGGCTTCAAAGTTCAGCAGCAATTTTCAAATTTTTCTCAAAATTTTCAAACTCACTATTTTTCAGTGACCAGTTCAGTTTTGAAGTGGATTTGAAGGGTCTTCATATTAGAAATACCCCACAAATGACCCCATTATTCTTGTAGACCCAATATTTGAATTTTTGCAAGGGGTTAAATGGAAAAAATGTTTACTTGTATTTGAAACCCAATTTTTCTCGAGTAAGGACATACCCCATATGTCTATGTAAAGTGTTCGGCGGGCGCAGTAGAGGGCTCAGAAAGGAAGGAGCGACAAATCGTTTTTGGGGGGCATGTCACCTTAAAAAAAAAAAAAAAAAAACACATGGCATACCATTTTGGAAACTAGACCCCTTGGGGAACAAGGGGTAAAGTGAACCTTAATACCCCACAGGTGATTCACGACTTTTGCATATGTAAAAAAAAAAAAGTTTTTCCTAAAATTGGTTTCCCAAAAGTTTTACAATTTTAAAAAGGGTAATAGCAGAAAATACCCCCCATAATTTGAAGCCCAATTTCTCCCGATTCAGAAAACAACCCATATGGGGGTGAAAAGTGCTCTGGTGGCGCACTACAGGTCTCAGAAGAGAAGGAGTCACATTTGGCTTTTTGAAAGCAAATTTTGCTCTGGGGGCATGCCGTATTTAGGAAGCCCCTATGGTGCCAGAACAGCAAAAAAAAAAAAACATGGCATACTATTTTGGAAACTAGACCCCTCAGGGAATGTAACAAGGGGTTAAGTGAACCTTTATACCCCACAGTTGTTTCACGACTTTTGCATATGTAAAAAAAAAAAATGCTTGTTTTCCCAAAGATTTTACATTTATAAAAAGGGTAAAAGCAAAAAATAACCCCCAAAATCTGTTAGGCAATTTTTCCTGAGTACGGCGATACCCCATATGACCCTAAACTGTTGCCTTGAAATACGACAGGGCTCCAAAGTGAGAGCGTTATGCGCATTTGAGGCCTAAATTAGGGACTTGCATAGGGGTGGACATAGGGGTATTCTACGCCAGTGATTCCCAAACAGGGTGCCTCCAGCTGTTGTAAAACTCCCAGCATGCCTGGACAGTCAGTGGCTGTCTGGTAATACTGGGATTAGTTGTTTTGCAACAGCTTGAGGCTCCGTTTTGGAAACAGTGGCGTAACAGACGTTTTTCATTTTTATTGGGGAGGGGGGCTGTGTAGGGGTATGTGTATATGTAGTGTCTTTTACTTTTTATTTTATTTTGTGTTAGTGTAGTGTAGTGTTTTTAGGGTAAAGTCGCACGGGTGGGGGTTCACAGTAGTTTCTCACTGGCAGTTTGAGCTGCGGCAGAAAATTTGCCGCAGCTCAAACTTGCAGCCGGATACTTACTGTAAACCTCCGCCCATGTGAGTGTACCCTGTACGTTCACATTGGGGGGGGGGAGGGACATCCAGCTGTTGCAAAACTGCAACTCCCAGCATGCGCTGACAGACAACCAGTGTGCCTCCAGCTGTTGCAAAACTACAACTCCCAGCATGTACAGTGCATGCTGGGAGTTGTAGTTTGCAACAACTGGAGGTACACCGGTCGTGAAACACTGAGTTTCGCAACCAGTGTGCCTTCAGCTGTTGCAAAGCTACAACTCTCAGCAGTCACCGACAGGCAACGGACATGCTGGGAGTTGTAGTTATGCAACCAGCAGATGCACCACTACAACTCCCAGCATGCACTTTAGCTGTTTGTGCAAGCTGGGAGTTGTAGTTATACAACAGCTGAAGGTACACTTTTTCATAGAAAAAATGTGCCTCCAGCTGTTGTAAAACTATAAGTCCCAGCATGCCCATAAGGGAATGCTGGGAGTTGTGGTGGTCTGCCTCCTGCTATAGCATAACTACAGCTCCCAGCATGCCCTTTTTGCATACTGGGAGCTGTTGCTAAGCAACAGCAGGAGGCTGTCACTCAGCTCCAACTGTTGCAAGCCGACGCTTCAGGTCAGTCCCTCGCCATCGCCGCTCATGGAGCCCCGATCCCAACATTGACGCTGGGGATCCGGGTCCCCGTCTGCCGGGGTCCTCTTCCCGCACCCGATCACGTCCTCCGGAAGAGGGGCGGAGCGGGTTGCGGGAGTGACACCCGCAGCAGGTGCCCTGATTGGTCGGCCGGTAAACTGGCCGACGAATCAGGGCGATAGTGAGGTGGCACCAGTGCCACCTCACCCCTGCTGGCTATGGCTGTCTGGGGGCCGTCAGAGACGTCCCTGAACAGCCTGTAATTCCGGGTCACCGGGTCACTGGAGACCCGATTGACCCGGAATCCGCCGCAGATCGCTGGGCTGAATTGTCCAGCCATCTGCGGCCATCGCCGACATGGGGGGTCATCATGACCCCCCTGGGCGATATGCCGCGATGCCTGCTGAACGATTTCAGCAGGCATCGGGCAGCGGCTCCCCTCCGGCTAGCGGCGGGGGGGGCGGGATTTGACAGGACGTACTCAAACCTTAAGGACTCGGAAAAGGGGCTGTTTGAGTACGTCATGCGCCCTTAAGGGGTTAAATGTAGGGGGTTATGAAACCCTCTTGGGTACTGCAAATGACTGCTCCTGACTCATTCTTTGTCTTCCAGGAAGTACTTGCCTCACTGTCGCTTCTGGCCTTGGGCCTTTAATTTTTGGAAGTTTAGCAGTAGCTAATACATGCTTAATGCAAATTTCAAGAATGATCTTTAAATTCTTGGCACTCTGCCAGGGCCTTCTCCTACCCCGCCGGGGCCAATCCGATGAATTCACTAAACCATCCAATCGGTAGTAGAGACATGCGATGTGTACAAAGGACAGGGACTTAATGAACCCGAGCTTATGACCCACACTTAGTTGGGATTCTTCTTTCCTGGCAAATAATTGCAATCTCTGTTCCCTATCGCGAACGGGGTTCAGCGGGTTAACCGCGCCTGTCAGGGAAAGATAGACACACGCTGGTCCGTTCAGTGTTTTGCGCGTGCAGCCCCGGACATCTGAGGGCATAACACACCTGTTATTGCTCGATCTCGCGATTGATCGTGCAATGTAAGAGATTATTGAAGCCTCTTGGGTACTGCTGATGCCTACTCTTGACTGCTCCTGTGTCTTTCAGGAACTACTTGACTTCATGATGCTTTTGGGCTTGGGCCTTTAATTTTAGCATTTTTGAAATACATACATGCTTAATTTAAATTTCAACATTTATGGTGCAATGTATGGGGTTATTAAACACTCTTGGGTAGTTTTAATTTTCTGATAATTATCACAGTTATAAACTTGAATTTTCTGAATAATAACCATTTTAAGTAACATTTTCAAAAAAAATATGGAGAGGGATAAACTCTGTTTCTTTATTTCATAAAAAATTATTTTATAGAAGAATGTCTTTTGGTGGTCCACCGTCCTGAATTGTAGAGTCTTCTGGACTCTTGGATATGTGCTTGTTCTTAAACAAAGGCACAAAAATGGACGGTCAGGGCTATGGAGACGTTGCGCCTACATCTTACGGCCATATGAGCCCTGTGGGTGCTTGTGAGATTAGGTCCTTTGTACCCACACGGCAGGGTCCGGGACACAAATTTTTATTTAAATTTCAAATAAAAAAATCTGACATTTCAATGGTCTCCTCATGCTGCAGCCAACTCCATGCTGCGTCATTCTGGTAATATATAGAGAGCACCCGCTGTCCTAAATTTTCGTAAACATTTTTGTTAAAAATGTTTCTCTTTTTATTAGGGATTGTGAAGCTTTGGTGCGTACTCATGCATCAGCCAACTCCAGGCTGTGTCATTCAGGCAATATATGGTTTACTGATGCCGCTGCTGGGCCTGTGAATTTCAAATTTTCTCATAGGTAGCACCCGCTATCCAAAAGTCTTCTTTATAAATTTCTACAATTGTTGTGTTTTTATTGGGGGGGATTGTGAACCAATATATAGGTAGCACCCGCTATCCTAAGTATTCTAAAAATTTGTTTAAAAATGGTTGTTTTTTCTTTGGGATTCTGAAGCCCTGGTGTGTACTCAATGCTGCTTCCTGTTACACTCTCACAGCCCGTTGGTCCTGTGACAGTGTGCTACTCCGCCTCCACATCCTCCACTGTGTCTTTAGCCTCCACTGCCCGAACAAGTCTCAGTGGCCCTTCAGAATACCATGTGTGCAGGGCACGACGGTGTCACGCTGTTCTTCAAATGGTTCATAGGTAGCATACGCTATCCAAAATCTTTTTCAAAAAATTCTAAAATTGTGTAGTTTTTTGGGGGGATTGTGAAGCCCTGCTGTGTACTCGTGCATCAGCCAATTCCAGGCTGTGTCATTCAGGCAATATATGGTTTACTGATGCCGCTGTGGGGCCTGGGTCTGGGAATTTTAAATTTTCTCATAGGTAGCACCCGCTATCCAAAATCTTTGGTTTAAA
The DNA here is from genome assembly GCF_029499605.1 of Hyla sarda. Classification (NCBI taxonomy): domain Eukaryota; kingdom Metazoa; phylum Chordata; class Amphibia; order Anura; family Hylidae; genus Hyla; species Hyla sarda. The sequence continues at coordinate 73,940 of NW_026608884.1, read as the reverse complement.
TTTCTTAATTCATCTTTTAATCTTAGGGATTGTGAAGGCCTAGTGCCTACTCATGCTGCTGGCAACTCCGGGCTGTGCCATTCATCCACTATATGGTCTCCTCATGCTGCCAACGCCTCCACGCTGTGTCATTCATCCACTATATGGTGTCTTCATGCTGCCAACACCTCCACGCTGTGTCATTCAGCCACTATATGGTCTCCTCATGTTGCCAACATGTCCACACTGTGTCATTCATCCACTATATGGTAGACTTGTGCACTAGAAACATTTTCGTTTCGTTTTTTCGTTTTGGAAAAAAATTTCGGTTCGGCAATATTTTCGGTTTAGATTTTTCGGATACATTCGGTATTCGGGTATTCGGGTTTATTTTTTTCGGATACATTCGGTATTCGGGTACATTCGGTAATTTTTTTATTTTTTTGGGACTTTAGCAATCCTAAAAAATTTTGGAGATACATTTTTTATTAAAATTTCGTAGGGTACCATAAAAAAATCATAATAAAAAAGATACAGTAGTGATGGAAAAAATTGTATCTAACGAAATGTATCTTTTTTATTTTGAAATGTTTATTCATTTTTAAACAGGGATCAATTTATGTGAGCGGGTAAAGCACTAAAATTGTAGCCAACAATAGTAAAAATGTAGTGTGTGCGTTTTTTTAACTTTTTTTTAAAACATTTTTTAGGTAGTAATACTACTCCAAGCATGGAACACACTCTTCCATGAAGGAAGTAGAAGTTACCTGTACTAATTGACAGATCGCCGGGGTCCTTTGCCATCCTCTTATATAATGTATAGATGCGGCGACAGCTCTTCTATGGTCCCCTGCACTCACGTATATATACACATATTCATATTTCCCGCAGAGCTGTGATTGGCCAGATGGTTCCAGCCAATCACAGCTCTCTGTGAGAAATAGGAATATGTGTATATATACGGCCATGCAGGGGACAATAGGAGAGCGGCAGCCACATCTATACATTATACAGGAGCATCACAGTGGGTGTCAGGAGTGATACCAACAGTGATCTTTCCTTTACTACAAGTACTACTACTCCCAACATGGAGTACACTCTGCCTCATGCTGGGAGCTGTAGTACCTGCATTAATAGACAGATCGCAGCGGGTGTCAGAAGTTACACTAGCTGCGATATGTCTATTAATGCAGGTACTACAGCTCCCAGCATGGAGCAGAGTGTGCTCCATGTTGGGAGTATTAGTACCTGCAGTAAGGGACAGATCCCAGGGATGTCCCTTCTCCTGACACCCGCTGCGATCCTCCTGATGTGAATGTCGGGATCAGCTGTTCTCAAGGCTACAGAGCCGGGAGAACAGCTGACGCTGAGCCGTAGGTATACATGGTATATCTACTGCCCAGCAAGAACTTACAGTGAGCCTGCAATGTGTATACAGTATACACATTTCTGGCTCACTTAACCCCTTGCTGAGCTGTGCGCTATGCGCAAGCCCAGCAAGGAAAGAGACTGCTGGACAGTGTAGGTTAACCCTTTGGTTAATATTAATATTAATATCTTATTCCTATAGATAGCTGTATACAGTGTATACAGAAGACGAAGTCCAGCTTACTTGCCTCCAGTCCCGGTCCGGGTTCGTGTAGCTCCGCCCCCTAGTGATGACGTCATTAGGGGGTGGAGCTACAGACAGGAACAAGGCTAGTTAATCTGAAGCTCTGTTCACATTGTACGTTTTGTATAATGTGAACAGACCCTTCTGGCAGTGTCTACCCAGAGAGGGAGACTCCAGCTGTTGCTAAACTACAACTCCCAGCACGCCCAGACAGCCAAAGGCTGTCTGGGCATGCTGGGAGTTGTAGTTTTGCACCAATTGGTGGCTCCCTGTTTGGATAGACATTGCATCATGGGTGCTCTCCCCAGCGGACAGCGCCAAAAATGTCATAACCAATTTTTTTTGTTTTTTTTTCTTCTCGTTTCAGATCCGTGTATGCAGAGGATTACTGCGGATTCGATGGATTAAGGCGGATTATTTTTTTCTTCCTTTAATAAAATGGTTAACGAGGGCTGTGGGGGAGTGTTTTTTTAAATAAAATAATTTTTCCAATGTGTTGTGTTTTTTTTTATTTTTTTGAATTTTCAGGGTTAGTAGTGGAAGCTGTCTTATTGACGGAATCCATTACTGGGCCACGGCTTAGTGCTAGCCCCAAAAACTGCTAGCGCTAACCCCCAATTATTACCCCGGTACCCACCGCCACAGGGGTTCCGGGAAGAGCCGGTACCAACAGGCCCGGAGCGTCAAAAATGGCGCTCCTGGGCCTAGGCGGTAACAGGCTGGCGTAATTTAGGCTGGGGAGGGCCAGTAACAATGGTCCTCGCCCACCCTGGTAACGTCAGGCTGTTGCTGTTTGGTTGGTATTGTGCTGAGAATGAAAATATGGGGAACCCTATGCGTTTTTTTTTTGTTTTTTTTATTTAAATAAAAAAATAAAAAAAAAGGATAGGGTTCCCCGTATTTTCATTCTCAGCCAGATACCAACCAAACAGCAACAGCCTGACGTTACCAGGGTGGGCGAGGACCATTGTTACTGGACCTCCCCAGCCTAAATAACGCCAGCCTGTTACCGCCTAGGCCCAGGAGCGCCATTTTTGACGCTCCGGGCCTGTTGGTACCGGCTCTTCCCGGCACCCCTGTGGAGGTGGGTACCGGGGTAATAATTGGAGGTTAGCGCTAGCTGTTTTTGAGGCTAGCACTAAGCCCAGGCCTAGTAATGGATTCCGTCAATAAGACAGCTTCCACTACTAACCCTGAAAATTCAATAAAAAAAAAATAAAAAAACACATTGGAAAAATTATTTTATTAAAAAAAAACACTCCCCCACAGCCCTCGTTAACCATTTTATTAAAGGGGAAAAAAATAATAATCCGCCGTAATCCATTGAATCCGCAGTAATCCTCTGCATACACGGATCTGAAAAGAAAAAAACACAAAAAAAATGGTTATGACATTTTTGGCGCTGTCCGCTGGGGAGAGCACCCATGATGCAATGTCTACCCAAACAGGGAGCCACCAATTGGTGCAAAACTACAACTCACAGCATGCCCAGACAGCCTTTGGCTGTCTGGGCATGCTGGGAGTTGTAGTTTAGCAACAGCTGGAGTCTCCCTGTCTGGGTAGACACTGCCAGAAGGGTCTGTTCACATTATACAAAACGTACAATGTGAACAGAGCTTCAGATTAACTAGCCTTGTTCCCTTATGTAGCTCCGCCCCCTAATGATGTCATCACTAGGGGGGCGGAGCTACACAGACCTGCCCGGGACTCGAGGGAAGTAGGCTGGACTTCGTCTTCTGTATATATACACTGTATACAGTTATCTATAGATAGCTGTATATAGTGTATACCGCCCAAAGGGTTAACCTACACTGTCCAGCAGTCTCTTTCCTTGCTGGGCTTGCGCATAGCGCACAGCTCAGCAAGGGGTTAAGTGAGCCAGCAATGTGTATACTGTATACACATTGCAGGCTCACTGTAAGTTCTTGCTGGGCAGTAAATATACGATGTATACCTACGGCTCAGCGTCAGCTGTTCTCCCGGCTCTGTAGCCCTGAGAACAGCTGATCCCGACATTCACATCAGGAGGATCGCAGCCGGTGTCAGGAGAAGTGACATCCGCTGGGATCTGTCCCTTACTGCGGGTACTAATACTCCCAACATGGAGCACACTCTGCTCCATGCTGGGAGCTGTAGTACCTGCATTAATAGACATATCGCAGCTAGTGTAACTTCTGACACCCGCTGCGATCTGTCTATTAATGCAGGTACTACAGCTCCCAGCATGAGGCAGAGTGTACTCCATGTTGGGAGTAGTAGTACTCGTAGTAAAGGAAAGATCACTGCGGATATCACTCCTGACACCCGCTGTGATGCTCCTGTATAATGTATAGATGCGGCGGCCGCTCTCCTATGGTCCCCTGCACTCACGTATATATACACATATTCCTATTTCTCACAGAGAGCTGTGATTGTCTGGAACCATCTGGTCAATCACAGCTCTGCGGGAAATATGAATATGTGTATATATACGTGAGTGCAGGGGACCATAGAAGAGCAGCCGGCGCATCTATACATTATACAAGAGGATCGCAAGGGACCCCTGCGATCTGTCAATTAGTACAAGTAACTACTACTCCCATCATAGAAGAGTGTGTTCCATGCTGGGAGTAGTAGTACTACCTAAAAAATGTTTTAAAAAAAAGTGAAAAACACGCACACACTACATTTTTATTATTGTCGGCTACATTTTTTGTGCTTTACCCGCTCACATAAATTGATCCCTGTTTAAAAATGAATAAACATTTCATAATAAAAAAGATACATTTCGTTAGTTACAATTTTTTCCATCACTACTCTATCTTTTTTATTATGATTTTTTTATGATACCCTACGAAATTTTTATAAAAAAAGGTATCTTCATAATTTTTTAGGATCGCTAAAGTCCAAAAAAAGAATAAAAAGATTTACCGAATGTACCCGAATACCGAATGTATCCGAAAAATCAAACTATCTGTATCCTTTTTATTATCTTTGTTATCAGAATGAATTCTTCACGTTTGTTTACGGATAACGAATGCCTTAGTTATTTACAGCATATGTTCGGGAAATAACGAATGTATTCGTTACTTTGCGATTCGTATTATCGTGGCTATTCGGGAATGTTCAAAATATGTTTTCGTGCATTCGGATCAGTCCGAATGCCCGAAAACGGTAAAATTCGGTAAATTAGACATTCGTGCCGAACCGAATTGCAAATGTCTACTATATGGTGTCCTCATGCTGCCAACACTTCCACGCTGTGTCATTTAGCCACTATATGGTGTCCTCATGCTTCAGCCTCATCCAGGCTGTGTCATTCAGCCACTATATGGTCTCCTCATGCTGCCAACACCTCAACGCTATGTCATTCAGTCTCTATATGGTCTCCTGACACTGATGCCACCACCAGGCTCTGTCATTTTTCTGCTGTGCGGCAGCGATTCTAAGAGCGATGCCGGTAATCTGCATGCTATTCTAAATAACAGTATTATTTCACTAACCCAGCACACTCCATATGCGTTTTAGAACAAAGCAAAGTGTTCTATACCCCTATAGAGACTGTATGTAGGCTAGAAATAGCATTTTTTTTATATAGATTCGCCGTGAAAAAATTCGGATCGAAACAAACTTTTTCGGAAAATTCGGTGAATCGGCCGAATCAAATTTTTGAAAAGTTCGCTTCTCTAGTCGTCGCGTCTAACGATCAATAGCAGGGATAGGAGGGGTGGCTACCCTGCCACCTCACTCCTATCCCTTCAGGGGGATCGTGGGTGTCTTAGACAACCGCTATCCTCCTTATATTCCGGGTCACTGGGTGAATTCACCTGAGGGGTGTTAAGGCTCACTATACCCAGAGTTACATTCCGTGAGGAGTGTAGTTTCCAAAATGGGGTTACATGTGGGTATTTATTTTTTTGCGTTTATGTCGGAACCACTGTAAAATCAGCCACCCCTGTGCAAATCACCAATTTAGGCCTCAAATGTACATAGTGCGCTCTCACTCCTGAGCCTTGTTGTGCGTCCGCAGAGCATTTTAGGCCCACATATGTGGGTCTTTTTTTCCTTTTACCGCATGTGAAAATAAAAAGTATGGGGCAACACCAGCATATTAGTGCACATTTTTTTTTTTTTTTTTTTTTAAACTAACAGGCTGGTGTAGACCCAACTTTTCATTTTCATAAGGGGTAAAAGGAGAAAAAGACCCCCATAATTTGTAGTGCAATTTCTCCCAAGTATGGAAATACAGCATATGTGGCCCTAAACTGTTTCCTTGAAATACAACAGGGCTCCGAAGTGAGAGAGCGCCATGTGCACTTGAGGACTAAATTAGGGATTGCATAGGGGTGAACTTAGGTGTATTCTACGCCAGTGATTCCCAAACAGGGTGCCTCCAGCTGTTGCTAAACTCCTAGCATGCCTGGAGAGTCAGTGGCTGTCCGGAAATGCTGGGAGTTGTTGTTTTGCAATAGCTGGAGGCTCCGTTTTGTAAACACTGCTGTACAATACGTTTTTTTGTTTTTATTGGGGGGGACAGTGTAAGGGGGTGTATATGTAGTGTTTTACCCTTTATTATGTGTTAGTGTAGTGTTTTTAGGGTACATTCGCACTGGTGTGGGTTTACAATGATTTTCCCGCTAGGAGTTTGCGCTGCGGAAAAAAACTTTGCCGCAGCTCAAACTTGAAGTAGGAAACTCACTGTAAACTCGCCCGTGTGAATGTACCCTGTAAAAACCTCCAGCTGTTTCAAAACTACAACTCCCAGCATGCACTAACAGACCATGCATACTGGGAGTTGTAGTTTTGCAACAGCTGGAGGCACACTGGTTGGAAAACCTTCAGTTAGGTTCTGTTACCTAACTCAGTATTTTACCAACCAGTGTGCCTCCAGCGGTTGCAAAACTACAACTCCCAGCATGTATTGATTGCCATAGAGCATGCTGGGAGTTGTAGTCTTGCAAGATCTAGAGGGCCACAGTTTAGAGACCACTGCACAGTGATCTCCAAATTGTAGCCCTCCAGCTGTTGCAAAACTACAATTCCCAGCTTGCCCACAGAGCAAACAGTTGTCTGGGCATGCTGGGAGTTGTAGTTTAACAACTTCTGGAGGGCTACAGTTTAGAGACCACTGTATAGTGGTCTCAGACTGTAGCCCTCCAGATGTTGCTAGGCAACTCATCGGCTTCCGTAGGATCCAGGGAGCCGCGTCGCTGTCCTCTTCTGCCACCGATTGCCTCCTGCTGCTGCCGCCGATGGGTAAGTGGACTTAAGCACAGGTCCTCCTCGGTTTCCCCGTTCTGCCCACCCACAATAGGCTGGGAAACCGAAACCGAAAGTTAACCCCCTGCCCCCGATCTGCTATTGTTCTTTGATTCTAGAGGACCAATAGCAGGGATAGTAGGGTGGCACTCTTGCCACCTCACTCCTATCCCTTCAGGGGGATCGTGGGTGTCTTGGACAACCTTGATCCCTGTTATTTTACAGGTCACTGGGTCAAAGTGTGAATTCACCAGCGATTTGCGGCGATCGCCGACGTGGGTGGGCATTTGCGCAGGGTGCCTGCTGATCGATATCATCAGTCACCCCAGTCCAGTACTAAGGAGCGAAGGCGTACCTGTACGCCGTGGTCCCTAAGTGGCTAAAAACCTTAATAATTCCAGTATTTATCAGCTCTCGTAAACTACAGAGGAAGTTGTGTAGTTGTTTCCAGTCTTAGCACAGTGCTCTCTGCTGCCACCTCTTTCTGTGTCAGGAACTGTCCAGAGCTGGAGCAAATCCTCATAGCAAACCTATCATGTTCCTAACATGGACAGAGGTGGCAGCAGAGAGCAATGTGGTCAGACAGAAAAGAACTACACAACTTCCTCTGTAGTATACAGCAGCTGATAAGTACTGGAAGGGTTTTGTTTTTCATATAGAATTAATTTGGCTCCCATGCAGCGCAACTCCAGCCTGTGGCCCACTGTTTCTCCTCCTAACATCGCTAAAGTAATCGCAAAATTTGGCCAAGGATGAAATTGCTATATCGTAAAATGCAAAAATCGTGATTCTATTGCAATATATTGTGCAGCCAGAATAAAAATTAAGATACATATATTCCTATACATTTAAAGAGTTTAGGACTACAAAGACAAACAGGAGATTTGCATTTTTTTTTAAATGATAAGACATTTATTATAAGAACATAACAATCTGTTTTCTTCCTCCTTCTTGTTGTTATGGAGAGAGGTTGGTGCCGTTGGATCTCTTGGCTCTAGGTCTTTATCTCTAGAGTTGCCGCAGTTCTAGTCGTTCCAGTAGTAAGTTCTGGGCTGTGGCGTGAAATTCCAACTCCAACATACAGATGACAGGTTCTTATGATGTTCTGCATGGTCCTCTATACTTCAAAGGCATCGATCTTAACCCTTAGGGAGCTGCTGCAGGTGTTCCTGGACATGGTCAACAATAGGTGTTGCAGGTTGAAATAGTAAGTCACATATGTCAGCAGGGTGTGGACCAGCATTGACCACTCGATGATCTTGACAAAGGCTTCACTCATCTCTTTACATTCTCCAGCACACAGGTGGGTGTATACAATGACCCCACTTCCGATAATAAGAAACACACAGGCAAGGGCCATGGCAGAGCAGATGGCTCTAACATGGCAGATGACTCTTGATGTTCCGGGCACTTTGTACAGGAGGATGGATTGACACATGTTGTATGTTCCAGCAGTGGCGTTGCGACCGGGGTGCGGGGGGTGCGGACCGCACCGGGTGACACCAGGCTGATGGGGTGACACCACTCTGCCAGCACCCCTCCCTGGTCCTCAGCCGCTGACAGCACCTAGCCTCACCCCCTCATCTCCCCCCCCCCCCGGGTCCTCAGCCACTGACAGCATCCCCCCCCCCCCGGTCCCCATCAGCTGACAGCACCCCCCCCCCCCCCCCCCCGGTCCTCAGCGCTGACAGCACCCCCGTCTGACAGCACCAAACTCCACCCCCACCCTAGCTCCGGCACACGTCCCGGCTTGTGACGGGACGTCAGCGGGCGGAGCTAGATGGACGGCGCTAACATGACGCGCCGTCACCCACACTAGTGAGCCCGGGGACAGCTGGAGCAGCCGAGCCAGCAACCAGTCTGCACCAGTCAGCCAGGTAGAGAGAAAAAGGGGTGCTGTGGGAGTTCGGGGGGGTTGTTGCTAGTGGATTATGAGGCTGCACCCCATAATACACCAGCACCCCCTCCAGCAGTAGCACCACCATCGTGCACCAGCAGTAGCACTCCTATCATCAACCAGCACCCCCCAGCAGTAGCACCCCCCAGAAGTAACACCCCCATCATCCACCAGCACCCTCCCCCAGCAGTAGCACCCCCATAATCCGGCATCTGATTCTATTACCATTGGGGGGGGGGGTTGCTGGTGGATGATGACGCTGCACCCCATCATACACCAGCACCCCTCCCCCCACCCAGCAGTAGCACCACCATCAACCAGAAGGGGGGGGGGTGCTGGTGGATGATGGGGGTGCTATTTCTGGGGGGGGGGGAGATGTTGCTGGTAGATGATGAGGCTGCACCCCATCATCCACCAGCACCCCCCAGCAGTAGCACCACCATCATCCAGCAGGGGGGGGGGTGCTGGTGGATTATGGGGGTGCTATTTCTGGGGGGAGGTGTTGCTGATCATGGTGGATGATGGGGGTGCTATTTCTGGGGGAGGAGGTGTTGCTGGTGGATGATGAGGCTGCACCCCATCATCCACCAGCACCCCCCCCCCATCAGTAGCACCACCATCATGCACCAGCACCTGCCCCCCCAGCAGTAACACCCCCATCATCCACCAGCACCCTCCCCCAGCAGTAGCACCCCCATAATCCAGCAGCTGATTCTATTACCATAGGGGGAATGGGGGGGTTTTGGTGGATGATAGGGTGCTACTGCTGGGGGGTGTTGCCAGGGCACCCCCCGCCCCCCCATTCCCCCTACCCCCCTGTTCTGTGGTAATAGCATCAGCTGGTGGATGATGGGGGTGCTACTGCTGGGGGCACGGTGTGAGGTTTATATTCATAGAGTGTAGTGTATACTATGGCTGCATGATATGGGAAAAATGTGCGATTGCGATTATGGCCTAAATATTGTGATTTCGATGCATGTGATGCAATGTAATAAATAAATAGTGAAATCCCCTTATGTCATGTCCAATCTCCTCAATTTTACAACTATTCACCCATTTTATGCCCACCGCCCATTTCACATCTCCCCCCCCTTGTCACATTCTGCTCCCCCTTGTTACATATTCCCCCTCCCCCCCTTGTCACATATTCCCCCCCCCCCCTTATCGCATATTCCCCCCCCTTGTCGCATATTCCCCCCCTTGTCACATTCTGCCCCCCCTTGTCACATATCCCCCCCTTGTTACATATTCCCCCCCCTTGTCACATTCTGCTCCCCCTGTCACATATTCCCCCCCCCTTGTCACATTCTGCCCCCCCCATCACAATCTGCCCCCCTGTCACATTCCCCCTTCCCCCCCCTTTAACATTCTGCCCCCTCCACCCCTTGTCACATATTCCCGTCACATTCCTCCTCCCCGGCAGCACACACGCTAGGTTTGTGTTTGTTTGCAGACCTTTGAGGACTTTTACCTTTCAGCCAATCACTGGCTTGACATGTGACATCACTGCGGCCAGTGATTGGCTGAAGGTAAAGGTCCTACAGCTTGTATAGAGACACCGGAACCGCACGAAGGTGTACAGATGCAGGGATCGGGAAGAGGTGAGCATAATGTTTTTAATATTTTTTATCCCTGCGCCCTTTACTTAGATGAGTGTTTCTCTACCAGGGTGCCTCCAGCTGTTGTGAAACTACAACTCCCAGCATGCCCGGACAGCTTTTGGCTGTCCGGGCATGCTGGGAGTTGTAGTTTCATAACAGCTGGAGGCACCCTGGTTGGGAAACACAGACTTTTAATATTTAAATTTGTTTTTATCTGCCCTGGCCGACCCACGCTGCAGCCACACACGGGATCCGCCCGGGCAGATAATTGCAAATTTTCCCGGGGGCCATATCGATATATGGCAAAAAAGCAAAAATCGCGATTCGATTGTTTTTGCGATATATTGTGCAGCCCTAGTGTATACTAGTTATTATATTTAGAGGATACAGTGTCTGGCAGGTTTATAATAATAATAATTATTATTTTCATATAGAGGATGAGAATGCGCTGACATAGTGAGGAGACATCTGGGCGTCACGTTCTGCAGAGAGAACATTTAGCTGGACCTGGTGGTATGTTACATCTGAATTAGATAAGGAAAGACTATAGAGAAGACGTCACCTGTAATCACTGATATCATTGTGTATTCTCCTCACTATAGAGAAGACGTCACCTGTAGTCACTGATATCATTGTGTATTCTCCTCACTATAGAGAAGACGTCACCTGTAGTCACTGATATCATTGTGTATTCTCCTCACTATAGAGAAGACGTCACCTGTAGTCACTGATATCATTGTGTATTCTCCTCACTATAGAGAAGACGTCACCTGTAGTCACTGATATCATTGTGTATTCTCCTCACTATAGAGAAGACGTCACCTGTAGTCACTGATATCATTGTGTATTCTCCTCACTATAGAGAAGACGTCACCTGTAGTCACTGATATCATTGTGTATTCTCCTCACTATAGAGAAGACGTCACCTGTAGTCACTGATATCAGTGTATTCTCCTCACTATAGAGAAGACGTCACCTGTAATCACTGATATCATTGTGTATTTTCCTCACTATAGAGAAGACGTCACCTGTAGTCACTGATATCATTGTGTATTCTCCTCACTATAGAGAAGACGTCACCTGTAATCACTGATATCATTGTGTATTCTCCTCACTATAGAGAAGACGGCACCTGTAGTCACTGATATCATTGTGTATTCTCCTCACTATAGAGAAGACGTCACCTGTAATCACTGATATCATTGTGTATTCTCCTCACTATGTCCTATCAGAGCTGTAGTCACTTGTAAGTTCTGCAGTTAAGATGAGTGAAACCTAACTCCCAGCATAACCTCACCACTGCTTAAAGGGGTACTCAGCTGCAAAACATTTTCTTTTCAATCAACTGGTGCCAGAAAGTTAAACAGGTTTGTAAATTACTTACTTGAAGGATTCAGATTTTAACTTCCTGGCACCAGTTGATTCAAAAGAAAATCATTTCCAGTGGAGTACCCATTTAAGTAATTCTGGGAGTTGTAGTTTTAAATGGTGAAAACCTCTTTAGCGCTTTTCCATTCTGTGGCAATTGGTATATTTAATTATTATACTGGAATTTTTCACAATGCGCTACACTAGTGGTATCCGTCACAACAGGCTAAAAACTTTATTATGTGGAGGGGGGGGGGGGGTAGGTATGGGGTGACACCATTTTCTACCGCACCGGGTGACACCAACCCTAGCAACGCCACTGTGTTCCAGCACATATGAATGTAGTCATGGCGGCGATGAGATGAATCATCGGGTAGTCTTTGGTTGAAAATACTGACATGATGACAGTCAGGACACAGGATGACCAAGCAATGACTAGTAGGGTCTTCTGGATCAAGGGCTGACGGGGTCCAAAGTCTTCACGATGGAACAAGATGAACCTATAATTCAGCCATGTCAGACCCAAAGAGGCTATGGCCATCCCTATAAATCCTAAACAGAATGGGATCCGTTCAGGAAAGAAAATCCCCGTCTCACTGATGTATACCAGTGGGGAATCAGCATGGCCTTGGATCATGGTGATGGTGTAGCTGGTGGAGATCCAGACCATACACCAGAGGGCCAGGAAGAGGGGGATGAACCCCAATCCTTTAATCTCCATAGATGAAGAAAAAAGGCACAAAAGGCAAAAACCGCAAGGGAAATGCAAACCGCTCTGTAACAATCTACAGACTGAAGGCCTGGACACTGTCAGAGCAATGTAATGCCTCCAGAATTCTATGACATCACGTGATGTCACCAAGACTCTTTCTTTGTTTCTTGGAGTTGTCATGGTTACGTATCTGCTATGAACAGAACCTGATGTGACTACATTTTGATCATCTTTGATAATTTGATAGTAATAAAATGTATTTATTTAATTTTAGAACAATCATTAGAACAATACAACAATATTTAAGCTATAATTATTTCTTATTTCTTTTATTATCTTATTTATCTAAAAGGGGGTGGATTATAAACAAATGCAATCACTCGTTCAAGTCCGTCTATTTTAACATTCAAAATAAAAAACTGCCCTTTCCCATCTATTACTACTTCCCTCTCTTCACATTTATAAAATATGTCTGTAATTTTATTTCTCACTGGAATCATCACTCAGCTTTCCTAGTAGGAAAGCTGAATGATGTTTCCTGTTGTTTCTCACAGGATTCATCAGTCAGCTTTTCTAGTAGAAAAGCTGAGTGATGATTCCTGTGAGAAATATAATTGCACCCTAGAGCCATATTTTTTTCCACCCAGCTTTCCTAGACTTCAAAACAGCAACGTTTTCCTATATATATAGTAACACCTAAAATATAATTGTACAAATATAATTGCAGTCATAGGAAAGCTGAGTGAGAAATATTATTGCAGCCCTTTTTTCCACCCAGCTTTCCTACAATTCAAAACAGCAAAGTTTGCCTACATATGTGGTAACACCAAAAATATAATTGCACAAATATAATTGCAGCCATAGGAAAGCTGAGTGACAAATAAAATTGCAGCCATATTTTTTTCACCCAGCTTTTCTACTTCCTAGTCTTCAAAACAGCAAAGTTTGCCTACATATGTGGCAACACATATCTAGGTAAACTTTGATGTTTTGAAGTCTAGGAAAGCTGGGTGAAAATAATATGGCTACAATTATATTTCTCACAGGAATCATCACCCAGCTTTCGTAGCAGCAGGAGCTACCTTGCAGGAGACCGTCTCTTCACCAGGCTCTTTTACAGCTGCGACACACAGCTCCTCTTTGGCGGGCAAATAGAGCTACACTCCGGACTGGGATCAAAATTAGGCCCGGGCATCTTACAATAAGCAGCCCATTTTAGCCATGGGTGTGGCTATGTGGAGGCGGGGCCACAAATGGGAGGGGCCAGATGTCAATCATAGTTGGGTATAATAGGCTACATAATGGGAAAAATAAACAAATAATTTAAAAAAATGAAATATTTATAAGTAAATATATATATACATACACATTAATACACATACACACGCTATACAGGCTATGATCACACAGTATACACAGTATATTTTAAGCGTATTTCATTTTAAAAAATGGATCCGCAAAATCGCAGAAAGATTGTGTACTTTTTTCCTATTTTTTTTGTTATACACATACAAATATTGTACATAATTACATTATATTAGAAATTGAAGAAGAACAATATTTCAGTTCATGCACAAATATAAATACAAAATGTATGTATTTTTTATATTAACCTCTTATTAACTCCGCATCATACCGGGTCGGTCCCGGCGGCTAATGATAGCCGGGACCCTGGGCTAATAGCGTGCGGCACCGAGCGCTATTAACCCTTTAGACGCGGCGATCAAAGTTGATCGCCATGTCTAAAATGAAAGTGAAAGCTTCCCAGCAGCTCAGTCAGGCTGATCGGGACCATCGCAATAAAATCGCAATGTCCCGATCAGCTAGCACGCGAGCAGATGTCCCCTCACCTGTCTCCGTCGCATCCGATCAGCAATTGATTGTTCCAAGCCTGAGATACAGGCTTGAGCAATCGACCACCTATAACACTGATCAATGCAAAGCTATGGCTTTACAAGGATCAGTGTAAAAGATCAGTGTGTGCAGTGTAATAGTCCTCTATGGGAGCTATAACACTGCAAAAAAGTGAAGAAAATAAATAGTTAATAAAGGTCATTTAACCCCTTCCCTAATAAAAGTTTGAATCACACCCCTTTTCCCATAAAAAAAAACCAGTGTAAATAAAAATAAACATGTGGTATTGCCGCATGCGGAAATGTCAGAATTATAAAAATATATTGTTTATTAAACCACAGGGTCAATGGCGTACGCGCAAAAAAATTCCAAAGTCATGAAAAAATGAATAAAAAGCTATCAAAAAGTCCGATCAATACAAAAATGGTACCGATAAAAACTTCAGATCACGGAGTAAAAAATGAGCCCTCATAGTGGCCCGATATTTTTTCTTCAATTTTGTCGCACAATTAATTATTTTTTCCGTTTCGCTGTGGATTTTTTGGTAAAATGACTAATGTCACTGCAAAGTAGAATTTATGCAAAAAAGGGCAAAAAATAAGCCATCATATGGAATTTTATGTGCAAAATTGAAAGCGTTATGATTTTTAGAAGGTGATGAGGAAAAAGTGAAAATGCAAAAACGGAAAAACCCTGCATTCTTAATGGGTTAAAGGGGTACTCCGGTGGAAAACTTTTTTTTAATCACCTGGTGCCAGAAAGTTAAACAGATTTGTAAATTACTTCTATTAAAAAATCTTAATCCTTCCAGTGCGTATAAGCTGCTGAATACTGCAGCAGAAATTATTTTCTTTTTGGAACACAGAGCTCTCTGCTGATATCATGACCACAAGGCTCTCTGCTGACACCTCTGTCCATTTTAGGAATTGTCCACAGTAGGAGAAAATCCCCATAGCAAACATATGCTGCTCTGGACAGTTCCTAAAATGGACTGAGATGTCAGCAGAGAGCACTGTGGTCATGATGTCAGCAGAGAGCACTGTGTTCCAAAAAGAAAATAATTTCTTCTGTATTATTCAGCAGCTAATAAGTACTGGAAGGAGTAAGATTTTTTTAATAGAAGTAATTTACAAATCTGTTTAACTTTCTGGCACCAGTTGATAAAAAAAAAAAGTTTTCCACCGTAGTACCCCTTTAATGTGCTATATGTAAGTGTATGGGAAAGTAGTTGTCTGTGCACACAATATGAAAAAAGGACATTGTTTTTTACAGCCGTGTAAATAAGTGACATGTCGCGGATGCTAAAATTTTTCCTTTTTTTTTTACATATTTTGTGCAAAACAACCACTTTTTCATAGACTTACATAAAGCTTATTAATGTTAAAAATACTGACACAACCTTTCTCCTTACACATTTTTGGATTTTGTGGACACATTTTTTTTTTTAAATAAAATATGCCTGAAATACACTTTATGTACCTAGCCTGTTAAGGTAAGACAATTTCCCATGATAAAAACCTCTAAATAAATCATACAGTTACAAAATAACACTGGTATATAAGGAGAAATATCACCATACAAATTACCATCATATTGTTACTGACCAAATCCTGTATACTGAGACCAATATTACCAATAATACCAGTATAAAAAGGAGGAGTATTATCACTATACAGTACATAAATGTGGATACAGAGACAAAAAAAAAAGACATGGTTGCACATCCACAATATGCACAAATGATCTAGCGCTTCTCAGCAATATATATAAAACAAACAGGTCGTTTGAGTACTTTATGATCATAAAGTGCATGAAGCCCGCCAGCCTCGTCACGGCCACCTGGATGTGGCGGGTCCCTAACATCCCTAGCATAAAATGGTGCGGCACCACGCGGCGACCACCACCGTCACGACACCAGTGCCCACGGGAGGGGGACGACCCGCTGGCCGAGCAGCCCCAAATACCACTCGAACCAGCCCACGGGACGCCCCCCCATGCAGACACGTAGCCACAGCAGGAGCAGCCACCACGCAGTACGACACCAGTGTGAACAGGGTGTAATAGTTCACTTACCATGTGCCTCCAGCCAGAGACTGGAAGCCTAGCCAGGAAGGGAGGGGCCCTAGAGCACTTCCTGCTCACTTATATGTGCAAGAGCTATGGGGGAGGGGAGGAGTGCAGACCAAGCAAAAACAAGAAAACGGAAAGGAAAATACAAAAATGTGAATACAGAGACAAAAAAAAGACATGGTCGCACATACACAATATGCACAAATGATCTAGCTCTTCTCAGCAATATATATATAAAACAAACAGGTCGTTTGTGTACTTTATGATCATAAAGTGCATGAAGCCCGCCAGCCTCGTCACGGCCACCTGGATGTGGCGGGTCCCTAACATCCCTAGCATAAAATGGCGCGGCACCACGCGGTGACCACCACCGCCACGACACCAGTGCCCAAGGGAGGGGGACGACCCGCTGGCCGAGCAGCCCCAAATGCCACTCGAACCAGCCCACGGGATGCCCCCTCCCACGCTGACACGGTGCCACGTGGTACCACACCAGTGTGAACAGGGTGTAATAGTTCACTTACCATGTGCCTCCAGCCAGAGACTATGAATATGCCTAAAATACACTTTATGTATCTAGCCTGTTAAGGTAAGACAATTTCCCATGATAAAAACCTCTAAATAAAGCATACAGTTACAAAATAACACTGGTATAGAAGGGGAAATATACTAGAAGGTAATGCTACTAGAAAGTAGTACACCCAGGTAGGTTATGACCCCAGTAGGTATCAGGTGATGCCCCCAGATAAGTTGTAGTTAATGCCCTAAAAGGTAGGTAGTAGGTAATGTCCCCAGTAGGTAGTAGGTAAGTTGCAAGATAGGTAATGTTCTAGTAGCTAGTGACCCCCCCCCCCCAGGTAGTTACTGCCCCTTGCAGGTAGTGACCTCAGTAGGTAGTGCCCCCAGGTAGGTAATGCCGATGATAAGTAGTGCTCTCAGTAGGTAGTACCACCAGTAAGTACTTTACCCAGGTAAGTAATGCTCCCAGTATATAGTGCCCCCATAAAGTAGTGCCTGCCCCTGGCAGCCCCTGTGCTTGCCTTAAAGTGCCCGCAGCCAACCCTACAGTCTAAGTGAATAGAGGTTTGGGGCTAGACTTGGGGTTAGGGGCTCACAGCGGGCCCTCCTTTCTGCTGTTTAAAGGAAAACTGTCAGCAAACCACCCGCACTAAACAGTGGTACTGGCTGGTAGTGCACATGATGCTGATTAAAATGATGCTATCCTTGCCAGGATCCGTCCCCTTGTTCTGTTGTTATATTCCGTTTTGTTATTATGGTAGTGAGGACCAAGTGGCACGGGCCGGGTGAGAAGCTTGTGTGATAGCCTGGGGGATGTAGGGTATGCGGATTGCTTGTTAACCCTTGCTATTCGTGACGCCAGGGTGCAGGCTCCTCAATAAAGCTTTCCCTACCGCCACCCTTCCCAAGAGCGATAGGGAGGTAGATAAGAAGAATAGATTGTCCACAACCGGAGAGTTTTCTGAAACAGCATTAACATTTACTAAAGATTTTCTGCAAGCTTCAATATTACAACAGTCTCTGGGTATAACAACAGCTTTTGATTGATGATTGACAAAGGTTGGGACTTTATCATTAACAGTCTTTTGATACTATACGTTGCTCCACTGGATTTAGGGGTTAATTGCGGTCCAGTAGTCACGCTAGCAATAGCAGGGATTTAGGTTTAACTCATGGTTTTGGTTCCGCTGAGGCCTGCAGGTGTTTGAGGCCCAGCGTGCCTTTGAAAGTTGCGTAGCACCGTCCTGTTAGTCCGGCATCCAGGAGAGCAGCAACCCAAGAGAGCGATAATTGGATGCAGCTCCCTTATATGGGCAGGGGCTGGACTCCTGCTAATTGGTCCGGGTAACACGTGACCCAAGGACCTCCTAAGGTCCTGCAACATACCATAGAGGTTACTAGCATGGTCACATGACCGAAGGTCCTGCGAGTCCGAACAAGGTAAGTACTATACATTTCTATAGAACATATATATAATTATTAAATATATACATTTATTAATATTAGAGATAAACTTTAGGAGAGGCGACTAGGGGCTGTCCCACCTGAGGAACCCTACCTGAACGTAGTTACTCTAACTTTGGGGACCTCTACACTAGGTACTGTATGCAATACTGTACCGGGACCCCACATACCCCCTTACGTAAGATAAGTCAGCCTCGACGTCAGTCCCCTAAGACAGAGGGACAAAGTGAAGGTCTGGTACAACATTAGAAGGCTACTTAACATTTTCTTTTGGTGTACATATATTGGTTTGGGTAAACTCACAAACAGGATTGGTTCAAGAATTTAGTAACAGGATGGTATTATTTACATGAGATACATCCTACACATTTTTCTAAGCTCACTCTACATCTTTGAAGCTGTCTATACATTATTCATGTCTATACATGTCTCACGATACATTTTTGAGTCTCACTATACATTTTTTTGTCTTATTATACATTTTTGCCATGTTAGCTACCTGTTTAGTACACTGAGATTATATTGGCTTGCTTGAGGCTTTCTACCAAGAAGACTGGCTACTAGGGTCCCTTGGCTATACGCACTTATCCCTAGAACACAACAGATAAACCTTACCTAGGTTACCTTCAATTACGTGTATTACTTTTAGCTAGCAAGAGTATCTACTGGCGAGGCAGAACATCTAGCACACGTATAAGAACAGAGAATTGTGGCAGGAATTGGAAAATTACATTAGCTACAATTCCCAAAGCATTTACTTTAGTGTGATACATTTTTGGGCTTCTTTATGGGTTTACTAAATTGAAGTGAGGTAAGTACACTTAAGTGATTGTTTTTGAGGTACTATGTGTGTAGTACTATGTGTATTGTCAGTCTTGATACCTTAGGGGTAGTTTCCCTTGAGTGGATCTTTGAGGAGGTGTTAGTGTTGGGTGACAAAACTGTTATTCCTCAGGGGAGCCGAATAAGCCACCTACTAGCAACTACTACAACATCTATTATTTATACATTTTCTATGTACATGTGTACAATAACCATTTACATTTAGTTACTCTAGCATAAGCATTTATTGAACAATTCAACAGGTTTCTGGTGCATTCAACTGCTAAGTGCAACTTTCACGAAGAATGTCACGTTACTTTTGAGGTACCGTGTTTCTTCGAAAATAAGCCCGGGTCTTATATTAACTTTTAGTCCCAAAAAACACACTAGGGCTTATTTTCAGGGTAGTGCTTATTTATTTAAGGGCGGGGGGGGCTGCAGGAGTGTGGAGGATGGGGGGCTGTAGCAGTGTGGAGGATGCCGCACCCCCCGATCTTCCACACTGCTACAGCCCCCCATCCTCCCACAGCCCCCCATCCTCCACACTGCTACAGCCCCCCATCCTCCACACTGCTACAGCCCCCCCATTCTCCACACTGCTACAGCCCCCCCATCCTCCACACTGATACAGCCCCCCATCCTCCACACTGCTACAGCCCCCCATCCTCCCCTTCCCCTGTCATCCTCTACACTCCTACAGTGCCCCCCACCCCTCTGCCATAATAAACTACCGTACCTCAAACCTTCATACCGTACGGATGCTGCAGCTCGCAGCGGGACCTCGTTCTGTTGCTTAGCAGCCGGGGGCAGGAACGTGTCCATGACGTCGGCCGTGCACACGCGCCGACGTTTTAAAGTGACAGCGTCCCTGCCCCGGCTGCAAAGCAACAGAAGGAGGTCCCTCTGCAGTTTCCGTACGGTATGAAGTTGTAAGATAGATAGTTAAATATGGGACCAGCCAAAGGAGGGCGGGGGGGGTTGGGTTTGCGGGCATTACCGGATCTGGACCGCGGTCCGCCAGTTGATTACCCCTGGCCTAGGTATTATTTTCGGGGTAGGGCTTATATTGCAGCCCACCCTGAAAATATTGCTAGGGCTTACTTTCGGCGTGCAAGGATCAGCAGTCCACCTGCACTAAGAGTCTAAACTTCACGGCTACCAGCTCTAGCTGGGCACACACTTACGAATCTCCTACCTCTAGGAGTCTCTTGATCTAAGGACCAGGAACAAAAGCTTGACGGTTACTTTACAACTTCAACGGTCTTAGCACAGTCTTGCTAGGCACACTTCTTGAACTTTTGCAGGAAAAGAGTCTGAAAAGACAACAAAACTTTAAAGCTGTATAAATGTCACAGTTCAGATGCAACTCTGGCTATATCGTCCTGCTCCTGGCCTAGTGCATCTACCCCTCTCAGGATCACGAGCAGGCAAAGAGTTAATGTGGCTCTCCCACACCACATAGTGAAGGTAGAGTGTGACACTGAAGGATTGAGGTTAACAGTTGGTGCTGGTTGATTCGGCCCCACCACCTCATCAGGCGTGGGTCACAGCACATTTGTTGGTACCTGGGGGCAGACCAAAGCTCCTTGTCGGGAGTAGGCCCAGGTACTTTGGTTGGTACCCGCGGTCGAGGCCAAACCTCCTGGATGGGAGTAGGCCAGGGTACTTTGTTGAAGGCAGAAGTGGCTGCTGCTCCTCCTCCTTGGGTATGTTGGTGGAGGCAACAGGAGCAGGCCATTTCGGCCTCAGCTGGAAGGGATCCGCTTCCCAATCATCAGAGGGAAAGTACTTGAAGGACAACTGGGTTGGATCGGCTGGCCTGGTGACTGC
Source organism: Hyla sarda (assembly GCF_029499605.1). NCBI lineage: Eukaryota > Metazoa > Chordata > Amphibia > Anura > Hylidae > Hyla > Hyla sarda. The sequence goes on along the minus strand of NW_026608884.1, from coordinate 52,974 downwards.
GGCCGCCCACTCTCCTCACAGGCCCTGGACGGGGGTGTACTCCACTATCTCACCCACCTCCAGGGAATGGAACTTCTTATGAAGATATGACCTCTGTACAGCTTGCTGGTTTACGAGGATGGTATAGCCGGTGTGGCAATCAATGAGGGTACCATAACCTCTGACCTTGTCGAACTTGGCCACTGTTGCTCTACGACGTTCCAAGGGCTTCTCCCCTTCTCGGGGATGATCCCACTTGCGAATGAAGAGTGCCTCCTTCTCTTTGGTGTTCTCTTGATAGCAGATCCTCTCCTCAAGAGGCAGATGTACATGCTTGGGGGCGTAAAGTTCTCTGTGACGGGACTTTCATTTTTTCCATCAGGTCGGCTATTTCGGCCTCCTGGCGGGCCTTTTCTTGTTGCGCCTTGGGAACCGATGGCAGGGGTTTCTCAGGCAGGCGTTGAAGCACATCATGCATATATTGGATAAAGTCAGGTTCATCCCCAAAGACCCATTGGGGCAATGCCCGGTGTGCGCAATGGCCAGTCCGGGCCTGGCTACGCTGCAGTACGTAGCTGCGCACAGGAACGTCGCCTCATCCCCCAGAATTCCTTGCTGTCTTAAAGGGCAAGTAACTAATACGAGCAGGCCGCAGGCATCAGCTGGCCTGCCTAATTAGGTATATTTCAAATTTTCTTACCAGAGTGACGGTGCTTATTGAAAGTAGCGGCGGGCGGGAGGAGATAAAACCATTATCGTCCCCCAGCCTGAATTCTTGGGGGGGGGATCCATCCCCCCCTTCCTCCCCGGTTCCTAAGCCCCTGAGCTGCTGATACGCTGCATCTTGCATGTAATTCAGGGTCATCCCGCCTACTTCCCTTCCTGCCTTGCCTTCCCGCCTACCCAGCATTCCTTCCTCCATGTACTGACATGTGGATCCGCCATTTTAGATGCCCTGGAGCCTGCACCACAGTAAATGTAGTTTAATGAAGTGATTTGCGCAATCGAATTGCGGCGATATTCGCATCTGTTGTGAATTGACTATTTTCTGAAATTCGTAACAAATTCGGGTTCATCAGTTTCGATTCGCTTTTCTCTAAAAGACAACCCATTATGTTCAGACAATGTGTACGTCTCATGTACGTTTTGTTCCATCTGATTTTCTTGTGTCATTAAATGTATATATTTTGGTACAAAAAGGCAATGTATAATAAGTTTGAGACATCATAACATATGTAATGATTTTTTTACCTGTGCACTGCTTACGCAAAGAAAACAAATTGAAGAGGTAAGATCTCTAACGTTACGATTTTATTAGGTCAGTTTTTACTACATGTTTTGAATACTGGATGACATACACAGTGCTATGAAAAAGTATTTGGCCCCTTTACTGATTTCTCTCTTTTTTTTTTTTTGCATATTTGTTACACTTAAAGGAGTACTTCAGTGCAGGAACACTTATCCCCTTTCCAAAGGATATGAAAGAAGTGTCTGATCGCGGGGGTTCAACCACTTGGACCCACCGCAATTTCCTACATGGCACCCAGGTTCTCTTCAGGAAGAGAGGGTTTCAAATCCCACAAAAAGCGGCCACTGACACCCCCCCTCTATGTATCTCTATGGGAGAGCCTGAGATACCCGAATGCTGTATCTCTAACTCCCCTATAAAGATGCATGGAGGAGGCGTGTCAGCCACCACTTCATGGGGGGGTCAACATGCCGAATTACTGGGGACTGCCGGGGTCCTGTGCAGAACATCGCAAGGGTTCTCAGCAGTCGGACCCCCTACAATCAAATATTTATCCCCTATCTTTTGATAGGGATTAAGTGTCCCTGCACCTAAGTTTTCCTTTTAAGAGGTACCTATGAGGAAAAAATTCTAATAAATCGGTGAAAGAAATGTATACACATTTGTAAATTACTTTAAGGACTAGGCCCATTTTGGCCTTAAGGACCAGAGCATTTTTTGCACATCTGACCACTGTCACTTTAAGCATTAATAACTCTGGGATGCTTTTACCTTTCATTCTGATTCTGAGATTGTTTTTTCGTGACATATTCTACTTTATTTTTTACACTCGCATGTTCCTGTAGACCCAGTTTTTGAAGTTTTTACAAGGGGTAAAAGGAGAAAAATCCTCTCAAAATTTGTAACTCAATTTCTCTCGAGTAAGGAAATACCTCATATGTGTATGTCAAGTGTTCGGCGGGCGCAGTAGAGGGCTCAGAAGGGAAGAAGCGACAATGTGATTTTGTAGAGTGAGTTTTTCTGAAATGTTTTTTGGGGGGCATGTCACATTTAGGAATCCCCTATGGTGCCAGAACAGCAGAAAACCCCCCACATTGCATAATATTTTTGGAAACTACACCCCTCATGGCACGTCCAGTGAGCCTTAACACCCCACAGGTGTTTGATGACTTTTCATTAAAAGTCAGATGTGTAAAAGAAAAATAAAGTGACGTTTTATATCCCAAATTTGCCCTTTTTACAAAGAGTAATGGGAGAAAATGCCCCCCAAAATTTGTTACCCCATCTCTTCTGAGTATGGAAAAACCCCATGTTAAAATGCTCTGCGGGCGAGAAGGAGTCACATTTGGCTTTTGGAAAGCAAATTTTGCTGAAATAATTTTTGGGGGGCATGTCACATTTAGGAAGCCCCTATGGTGCTAGAACAGCAAAGAAAAAAAAAATATTTTGGAAACTACACCCCTCAAGGAACGTAACAAGGGGTACAGGGACCCTTAACACCCCACAGGTGTTTGATGACTTTTTGTTGAAGGTGGATGTGTAAATGGAAAAAAATAATTTTCACCAAAATGCTGTTTTTTCCCCCCAAACTTTACATTTTTTACAAGGGGTAATAAGAGTAAATTATCCCCAAAATTTGTAACCCCATTTCTTCTGAGTATGGAAATACCCCGTGTGTGGACATCAAGTGCTCTGCTGGTGCACTACAATGCTCAGAAGAGAAGGAGCGCCATTGAGCTTTTGGAAAGAGAATTTGTTTGGAATGGAAGTAAGGGGCCATGTGCGTTTACAAAGCCCACCGTGGTGCCATAACAGTGGACCCCCCACATGTGACCCCATTTTGGAAACTAAACCCCTCACATATTTTAATGATGGGTGCAGTGAGTGTTTACACCTCACTGGCATTTGACAGATCTTTGGAACAGTGGGTGGTGCAAATGAAAAATTACATTTCATTTTTCACCGGTGGGGCGTAAATGCTCTCTGCACCCCTTAATACATTACATGAGGGGTGTAGTTTACAAAATGGGGTCACATGTGCGGGGGATCCATTGTCCCGGCACTATGGGGGCTTTTTAAACACACTTGGCCTTCAATTCCGGAACAATTTTCTTTTCAAAAGCCCAATGGCACTCCCTCTCTTCTGTGCACTGTAGTTAGTCCGCAGAGCACTTTACATCCACATATGGGGTATGTTCTTACTAAGAAGAAATGGGATAAAAAAACGTTGGGGGGGGGCGTTTTTCCTATTTTCCCTTGTGAAAATGAAAAATTTAGGGTAACACCTTTCCCATCAAACTTTAATGAAAATTCGTCAAACACCTGAGGGGTGTTAAGGCTCACTAAACCCACAGTTACATTCCGTGAGGAGTGTAGTTTGCAAAATGGGGTCACATATGGGTATTTATATTTTTTGTGTTTATCTTAGAACCGCTGTAAAATCAGCCACCCCTGTGCAAATCGCCAATTTAGGATTTAAATGTACATAGTGCACTCTCACTCCTGAGCCTTGTTGTGCATCCGCAGAGCATTTTAGGCCCTCAAATTTTGGGGGTCTTTTTTTTCCTTTTACCTCATGTGAAAATAAAAAGTATGGGGCAACACCAGCATGTTACTGTCATTTTTTTTTAATTTTTTTACACTAACAGGCTGGTGTGGACCCCAACTTTTCCTTTTCATAAGGGTTAAAAGGAGAAAAAGACCCACATAATTTGTAGTGCAATTTCTCCCGAGTATGGAAATACCCCATATGTGGCCCTAAACTGTTTCCTTGAAATACAATAGGGCTCCGAAGTGAGAGAGAGCCATGCACATTTGAGGACTAAATTAGGGATTGCATAGAGGTGAACATAGGGGTATTCTATGCCAGTGATTCCCAAACAGCGTGCCTCCAGCTGTTGCTAAACTCCTAGCATGCCTGGTCAGTAGCTGTCTGGAAATGCTGGGAGTTGTTGTTTTGCAACAGCTGGAGGCCCAGTTTTGGAAACACTGCGGTACAATACGTTTTTCATTTTTATTGATGGGGACAGTGTAGGGGCGTGTATATGTAGTGTTTTACCATTTACTTTGTGTTATTTTTCTGTTTTTAGGGTACATTCACACTGGTGGGGGTTTACGGTGAGTTTCCCGCTAGGAGTTTGCCGCAGCTCAAACTTGAAGTAGGAAACTCACTGTAAACTCGCCCGTGTGAATGTACCCTATACATTCACATTGGGGGGGGCAAAAACCTCCAGCTGTTTCAAAACTGCAACTCCCAGCATGCACTGACAGACCATGCATGCTGGGAGTTGTACTTTTGCAACAGCTGGAGGAACACTGGTTGGAAAACCTTCAGTTAGGTTCTGTTACCTTACTCAGTATTTTACCAACCAGTGTGCCTCCAGCTGTTGCAAAACTACAGCTCCCAGCATGTACTGATCCCCGAAGATCATGCTGGGAGTTGTAGTCTTGCAAGATCTAGAGGGCCACAGTTTAGAGACCACTGCACAGTGATCTCCAAACTTTAGCCCTCCAGCTGTTGCAAAACTATAAATCCCAGCATGCCCACACAGCAAACAGCTGTCTGGGCATGCTGGGAGTTGTAGTTTTGCAACTTCTGGAGGGCTACAGTTTAGAGACCACTGTGTAGTGGTCTCAGACTGTAGCCCTCCAGATGTTGCAAGGCAACTCACCGGCTTCCGTAGGATCCAGGGAGCCGCATCGCCGTCCTCTTCTGCTGCCGATTGTTGCCTTCTGCTGCCGCCGATGGGTAAGTGGACTTCAGTGCCGGTCCTCCTTGGTTTCCCCGTTCTGCCCAGCCTATTGTGGGTGGGCAGAACGTGGAAACCGAAAGTTAACCCCCCTCTCCCAATCTGCTATTGGTCTTCACTTCCAGACGACCAATAGCAGGGATAGTAGGGTGGCACCCTTGCCACCTCACTCCTATCCCTTCAGGGGGATCGTGGGTGTCTTGGACAACCTTGATCCCCCTTATTTTCTAGGTCACCGGGTCAAAGTGTGAATTTACTGGCGATTTGGAGCGATCGCCGACATGGGAGGTGGGGTCTGATGACCCCCATGGGCATTTGCGCTGGGTACCTGCTGATCGATTGATCGATATCACAGTCACCCCGGTCCGGTACCAGGGAGCGAAGGCGTAGGTCCCTAAGTGGTTAAAAACCTTAATCATTCCAGTATTTATCAGCTCTCGTATACTACAGAGGAAGTTGTGTAGTTGTTTCCAGTCTGAGCACAGTGCTCTCTGCTGCCACCTCTTTCTGTGTCAGGAACTGTCCAGAGCAGGAGCAAATCCTCATAGCAAACCTATCATTCTCCAGACAGTTCCTAACATGGACAGATGTGGCAGCAGAGAGCAATGTGGTCAAACAGAAAAGAACTACACAACTTCCTCTGTAGTATACAGAAGCTGATAAGTACTGGAAGGGTTTTGTTTTTCATATAGAATTAATTTGGCTCCCATGCAGCGCAACTCCAGCCTGTGGCCCACTGTTTCTCCTCCTAACATCGCTAAAGTAATCACAAAATTTGGCCAAGAATGAAATTGCTATATCGTAAAATGCAAAAATTGTGATTCTATTGCAATATATTGTGCAGCCAGAATAAAAATTAAGATACATATATTCCTATACATTTAAAGAGTTTAGGACTATAAAGACAAACAGGAGATTTTCATATTTTTTTAAATGATAAGACATTTATTATAAGAACATAACAATCTGTTTTCTTCCTCCTTCTTGTTGTTATGGAGAGAGGTTGGTGCCGTTGGATCTCTTGGCTCTAGGTCTTTATCTCTAGAGTTGCCGCAGTTCTAGTTGTTCCAGTAGTTAGTTCTGGGCTGTGGCGTGAAATTCCAACTCCAACATACAGATGACAGGTTCTTATGATGTTCTGCATGGTCCTCTATACTCCAAAGGCATCAATCTTAACCCTTAGGGAGATGCTGCAGGTGTTCCTGGACATGGTCAACAATAGGTGTTGCAGGTTGAAATAGTAAGTCACATATGTCAGCAGGGTGAGGACCAGCATTGACCACTCGATGATCTTGACAAAGGCTTCACTCATCTCTTTACATTCTCCAGCACACAGGTGGGTGTATACAATGACCCCACTTCCGATAATAAGAAACACACAGGCAAGGGCCATGGCAGAGCAGATGGCTCTAACATGGCAGATGACTCTTGATGTTCCGGGCACTTTGTACAGGAGGATGGATTGACACATGTTGTATGTTCCAGCACATATGAATGTAGTCATGGCGGCGATGAGATGAATCATCGGGTAGTCTTTGGTTGAAAATACTGACATGATGACAGTCAGGACACAGGATGACCAAGCGATGACTAGTAGGGTCTTCTGGATCAATGGCTGACGGGGTCCAAAGTCTTCACGATGGAACAAGATGAACCTATAATTCAGCCATGTCAGACCAAAAGAGGCTATGGCCATCCCTATAAATCCTAAACAGAATGGGATCTGTTCAGGAAAGAAAATCCCCGTCTCACTGATGTATACCAGTGGGGAATCAGCATGGCCTTGGATCATGGTGATGGTGTAGCTGGTGGAGATCCAGACCATACACCAGAGGGCCAGGAAGAGGGGGATGAACCCCAATCCTTTAATCTCCATAGATGAAGAAAAAAGGCACAAAAGGCAAAAACCGCAAGGGAAATGCAAACCGCTCTGTAACAATCTACAGACTGAAGGCCTGGACACTGTCAGAGCAATGTAATGCCTCCAGAATTCTATGACATCACGTGATGTCACCAAGACTCTTTCTTTGTTTCTTGGAGTTGCCATGGTTACGTATCTGCTATGAACAGAACCTGATGTGACTCCATTTTGATCATCATTGATAATTTGATAGTAATAAAATGTATTTATATAATTTTAGAACAATCATTAGAACAATACAACAATATTTAAGCTATAATTATTTCTTATTTCCCTTATTATCTTATTTATCTTAAAGAGGGTGAATTATAGACAAATGCAATCACTCGTTCAAGTCCGTCTATTTTAACAGTCAAAATAAAAAACTGCCCTTTCCCATCCATTACTACTTCCCTTTCTTCACATTTATAAAATATGTCTGTAATTTTATTTCTCACTGGGATCATCACTCAGCTTTCCTATTAGGAAAGCTGAATGATGTTTCCTGTTGTTTCTCACAGGATTCATCAGTCAGTTTTTCTAGTAGAAAAGCTGAGTGATGATTCCTGTGAGAAATATAATTGCACCCTAGAGCCATATTTTTTTTCCACCCAGCTTTCCTAGACTTCAAAACAGCAACATTTTCCTATATATGTAGTAACACCTAAAATATAATTGTACAAATATAATTGCTGCCATAGGAAAGCTGAGTGAGAAATATTATCGCAGCCCTTTTTTCCACCCAGCTTTCCTACAATTCAAAACAGCAAAGTTTGCCTACATATGTGGTAACACCAAAAATATAATTGCACAAATATAATTGCAGCCAAAGGAAAGCTGAGTGACGAATAAAATTGCAGCCATATTTTTTTCACCCAGCTTTTTTACTTCCTAGACTTCAAAACAGCAAAGTTTGCCTACATATGTGGTAACACATATCTAGGCAAACTTTGATGTTTTGAAGTCTAGGAAAGCTGGGTGAAAATAATATGGCTACAATTATATTTCTCACAGGAATCATCACCCAGCTTTCCTACAGCAGGAGCTACCTTGCAGGAGACCGTCTCTTCACCAGGCTCTTTTAGAACTGCGACACACAGCTCCTCTTTGGCGGGCAAATAGAGCTACGCTCAGGGCCGGACTGGGATCAAAATTAGGCCCGAGCATCTTTGTTACGCCTAGCGCTCCGGGTCCCCGCTCCTCCCCGGAGCGCTCACGGCGTCTTTCTCCCTGCAGCTCCCCGGTCAGTCCCGCTGACCGGGAGCGCTGCACTGTCATGGCCGTTGGGGATGCGATTCGCACAGCGGGACGCGCCCGCTCGCGAATCGCATCCCAGGTCACTTACCCGTTCCCGTCTCCTGCTGTCATGTGCTGGCGCGCGCGGCTCCGCTCTCTAGGGCGCGCGCGCGCCAGCTCCCTGAGACTTAAAGGGCCAGTGCACCAATGATTGGTGCCTGGCCCAATTAGCTTAATTGGCTCCCACCTGTTCCCTGGCTATATCTGAGCTCCTCCCTTGCACTCCCTTGCCGGATCTTGTTGCCCTTGTGCCTAGTGAAAGCGTTTTGTGTGTCTAAAGCCTGTGTACCAGAACTTCTGCTATCCACCCTGACTACGAACCTTGCCGCCTGCCCCCGACCTTCTGCTACGTCCGACCTTGCTTCTGTCTACTCCCTTGTACCTCGCCTATCTTCAGCAGTCAGAGAGGTGAGCCGTTGCTAGTGGATAAGACCTGGTCACTACCGCCGCAGCAAGACCATCCCGCTTTGCGGCGGGCTCTGGTGAAAACCTGTAGTGACTTAGAACCGGTCCACTAGCGCGGTCCTCGCCAATCCCTCTCTGGCACAGAGGATCCACTACCTGCCAGCCGGCATCGTGACAGTAGATCCGGCCATGGATCCCGCTGAGGTTCCCCTGCCAGTTGCCTCTGATATCACCACGGTGGTCGCCCAGCAAGCCCGACAGATCGCCCATCTAACCCACCAGATGTCGGAAGTGTCCACCATTGTGCACCAACTTCAGTCGCAACTTCATCAGCAATCATCTCCTCCGCCAGCTCCTGCACCTCCTCCGCAGCGAGTGGCCACTCCTAGCCTCCGCCTGTCCTTGCCGGACAAATTTAATGGGGACTCTAAGTTTTGCCGTGGCTTTCTTTCGCAATGTTCCCTGCACATGGAGATGATGTCGGACCAGTTCCCTACTGAAAGGTCTAAGGTGGCTTTCGTAGTCAGCCTTCTGTCTGGAAAAGCCCTGTCATGGGCCACACCGCTCTGGGACCGCAATGACCCCGTCACTGCCTCTGTACACTCCTTCTTCTCGGAAATTCGAAGTGTCTTTGAGGAACCTGCCCGAGCCTCTTCTGCTGAGACTGCCCTGCTGAACCTGGTCCAGGGTAATTCTTCCGTTGGCGAGTACGCCATACAATTCCGTACTCTTGCTTCTGAACTATCCTGGAATAATGAGGCCCTCTGCGCGACCTTTAAAAAAGGCCTATCCAGCAACATTAAAGATGTTCTGGCCGCACGAGAAACTCCTGCTAACCTGCATGAACTCATTCATCTAGCCACTCGCATTGACATGCGTTTTTCTGAGAGACATCAAGAGCTCCGCCAGGAAAAAGACTTAGATCTCTGGACACCTCTCCCACAGTCTCCACTGCAATCTGTGCCTAGGCCTCCCGCCGAGGAAGCCATGCAAGTGGATCGGTCTCGCCTGACCCTGGAAGAGAGGAATCGCCGTAAGGAAGAGAATCTTTGTCTGTACTGTGCCAGTACCGAACATTTTTTGGTGGATTGCCCCATCCGTCCTCCACGTCTGGGAAACGCACGCTCGCACCCAGCTCTCGTGGGTGTGGCGTCTCTTGATGCTAAGTCGGCTTCTCCACGTCTCACGGTGCCTGTACGGATTTCTACTTCAGCCAGCTCTTCCCTCTCAGCCGTGGCCTGCCTGGACTCTGGTGCCTCTGGGAATTTTATTCGGGAGTCCTTGGTGAATAAATTCCGCATTCCGGTGACTCGTCTTGTCAAGCCACTCCACATTTCCGCGGTCAACGGAGCCAGGTTGGATTGCACCGTGCGTTACCGCACGGAGCCCCTCCTAATGTGCATCGGACCTCATCACGAGAAAATTAAATTTTTGGTCCTTCCCAATTGCACTTCCGAAATTCTCCTTGGACTACCCTGGCTTCAACACCATTCCCCAACCCTGGACTGGTCCACTGGGGAGATCAAGAGTTGGGGTCCCTCTTGTTCCAAGGACTGCCTTAAACCGGTTCCCAGTACTCCCTGCCGTGACCCTGTGGTTCCTCCTGTATCCGGTCCCCCTAAGGTCGTTAGGGACTCTGCCTGCCACAGGAAATGCCTCTCCCTCCCTCCCAGTCCCTTCAGGCAAGCCTCTGTGTCCCCTCATGGCTCCCGTCCTTGTGTCTCCCTGCCCCGTGCCAAGCTTCACCCTCTGCCCTCCCTCCCCATTCCTACTCCCGCTGTACTGCCTGCCATTGAGGAAACCATCCATTCCTTCCCGGTGTCCTCATCCCAGGGAAGGCAGTCACCGGACAAAAAAAAGGGGAGACCTAAGGGGGGGGGGTACTGTTACGCCTAGCGCTCCGGGTCCCCGCTCCTCCCCGGAGCGCTCACGGCGTCTTTCTCCCTGCAGCTCCCCGGTCAGTCCCGCTGACCGGGAGCGCTGCACTGTCATGGCCGTTGGGGATGCGATTCGCACAGCGGGACGCGCCCGCTCGCGAATCGCATCCCAGGTCACTTACCCGTTCCCGTCTCCTGCTGTCATGTGCTGGCGCGCGCGGCTCCGCTCTCTAGGGCGCGCGCGCGCCGGCTCCCTGAGACTTAAAGGGCCAGTGCACCAATGATTGGTGCCTGGCCCAATTAGCTTAATTGGCTCCCACCTGTTCCCTGGCTATATCTGAGCTCCTCCCTTGCACTCCCTTGCCGGATCTTGTTGCCCTTGTGCCTAGTGAAAGCGTTTTGTGTGTCTAAAGCCTGTGTACCAGAACTTCTGCTATCCACCCTGACTACGAACCTTGCCGCCTGCCCCCGACCTTCTGCTACGTCCGACCTTGCTTCTGTCTACTCCCTTGTACCTCGCCTATCTTCAGCAGTCAGAGAGGTGAGCCGTTGCTAGTGGATACGACCTGGTCACTACCGCCGCAGCAAGACCATCCCGCTTTGCGGCGGGCTCTGGTGAAAACCTGTAGTGACTTAGAACCGGTCCACTAGCGCGGTCCTCGCCAATCCCTCTCTGGCACAGAGGATCCACTACCTGCCAGCCGGCATCGTGACAATCTTACAATAAGCAGCCCATTTTAGCCATGGGTGTGGCTATGTGGAGGCAGGGCCACAAATGGGAGGGGCCAGATGTCAATCATAGTTGGGTATAATAGGCTACATAATGGGAAAAATAAACAAATAATTTAAAAAAAATGAAATATATATAAGTAAAAAAAAAAAAAAATATATATATATATATATATATACCATATTTATCGGCGTATAACACGCACTTTTTAGGCTAAAATTTTTAGCCTAAAGTCTATGTGCGTGTTATACACCGATACACTCCCAGGAAAGGCAGGGGGAAAGAGGTCGTCGCTGCCTGTTTCTCTCCCCCTGCCTTCCCTGGGGTCTAGAGCGCTGCTGCCAGCCCTTCTCTCCCCCTAACTATCGGCGCCGCTGCCCGTTCTGTCCCCCTGACTATCGGTGCCGGTGCCCCATTGCCGGCGCCGATAGCCAGGGGGAGAGAAGCGGCGCCGACAGCCAGGGGGAGAGAAGGGGCAGCGGCACCCATTGCCGGTGCCGCTGCCCCGTTTCCTCCCCCCATCCCCGGTGGCATAATTACCTGGGTCGAATCCGTGCTGCTGCAGGCCTCCGGCAAGCGTCCACTGCGTCGTTGCTATGCACGGCGCGGCGCACTGGCGTCATGCGCCGTGCAGCGCATAGCAACGACGCCGGGGACGCACGCCGGAGGCCTGCAGCAGCGCGGACCCGAACCAGGTAATTATGCCACCGGGGATGGGGGGAGGCAACAGGGCAGCGGCGCCGGCAATGGGTGCCGCTGCCCCTTCTCTCCCCCTGGCTATCGGCGCCGGCAATGAGGCGCCGGCACCGATAGTCAGGGGGACAGAACGGGCAGCGGCACCGATTGCTAGGGGGAGAGAAGGGCCGGCAGCAGCGCTCTAGACCCCAGGAAAGGCAGGGGGAGAGAAGCGGGCAGCAATGGGCTCTCTCCCCCTGCCTTTCCTGGGGGTATATCGGGGTATACACGCGCACACACGCACCCTCATTTTACCATGGATATTTGGGTAAAAAACTTTTTTTACCCAAATATCCTTGGTAAAATGAGGGTGCGTGTTATAGGCCGGTGCGTGGTATACCCCGATAAATACGGTATATATATATATATATATATATATATATACATAAATTCACATACACACGCTATACAGGCTATGATCACACAGTATACACAGTATATTTTAAGCGTATTTCATTTTAAAAAATTTATTCGCAAAATCGCAGAAAGATTGTGTACTTTTTTCTTATATTTTTTGTTATATACACACAAATATTGTACATAAATACATTATATTAGAAATCGAAGAAGAACAATATTTCAGTTCATGCACAAATATACATACAAAATTTATGTATTTTTTATATTTACCTCTTATTAACTCTGCATCATACCGGGTCGGTCCCGGCGGCTAATGATAGCTGGGACCCTGGGCTAATAGCGTGCGGTACCGAGCACTATTAACCCTTTAGACGCGGCGATCAAAGTTGATCGCCATGTCTAAAATGAAAGTGAAAGCTTCCCAGCAGCTCAGTCAGGCTGATCGGAACCATCGCGATAAAATCGCAATGTCCCGATCAGCTAGCACGCGAGCGGAGGTCCCATCACCTGTCTCCGTCGAATCTGATCAGCGATTGATTGCTCCAAGCCTGAGATACAGGCTTGAGCAATCGACCACCTATAACACTCATGTCATGATTCGGCTGGCTGGAGGTGGATCCTCTGTGCTAGAGAGGGATTGGCGTGGACCGTGTCGGTGGACCGGTTCTAAGTTGCTACTGGTATTCACCAGAGCCCGCCGCAAAGCGGGATGGTCTTGCAGCGGCGGTAGCAACCAGGTCGTATACACCGGCAACGGCTCAACCTCTCTGACTGCTGAGATAAGCGCGGTACAAGGGAGTAGACAACAGCAAGGTCGGACGTAGCAGAAGGTCAGGGCAGGCAGCAAGGATCGTAGTCAGGGGCAACGGCAGGAGGTCTGGAACACAGGCTAGGAACACACAAGGAAACGCTTTCACTGGCACAATGGCAACAAGATCTGGCGAGGGAGTGCAGGGGAAGTGAGGTATAAGTAGGGAGTGCACAGGTGAAGATACTGATTAGGCCTTCTGCGCCAATCAGTGGCGCAGTGGCCCTTTAAATCGCAGAGACCCGGCGCGCGCGCCCTAAGGAGCGGGGCCGCACGCGCCGGGACAACACAGACGGGGAACGGGTCAGGTACGGGAGCCGAGATGCGCATCGCGAGTGGGCGCGTCCGGCATCGCGAATCGCATCCCGGCTGGGAGCAATATCGCAGCGCACCCGGTCAGCAGGTCTGACCGGGGCGCAGTGAATAAGAGAACGCTGCGAGCGCTCCGGGGAGGAGCGGGGACCCGGAGCGCTCAGCGTAACAGCCTGTAAAAGAGAATTTTGGGTTTCTTTCCATATGGTGGAGAGGTCTTGAGTCACTTCATCAACAGCGGGCAAACCAGAGGGCATGGGAGTGGGGAGGGGAGGAAGAGGGTGACGGCCGTACACCACGAAGAATGGGGATTTAGCAGAGGATTCGGAGACTCTGAAATTGTACGAGAATGTGGTCAGTGTATATAATAACTGGATATTTGGATCCCTCCAGCAGGTGCCTCCATTCCTCAAGCGACAATTTTATGGCCAGTAATTCTCGATCCCCAATGGAGTAGTTTTTCTCCGCCGGAGAGAAGGTCCTAGAAAAAAACCCACAAGTAACAGCATGCCCGGAAGAATTTTTTTGTAGAAGAACTGCTCCAGCTCCCACCGAGGAGGCGTCTACCTCCAATAAGAAGAGTTTAGATGGGTCAGGTCTGGAGAGTACGGGAGCAGAAGAAAAGGCAGACTTAAGATGTTTAAATGCGTCTTCTGCTATGGGAGACCAGGACTTAGGATTGGCGTTTTTCTTGGTTAGAACCACGATAGGAGCCACAATAGTGGAAAAGTGTGGAATAAATTGTCTGTAATAATTGGCGAACCCCAAAAAACGTTGGATAGCACGGAGTCCGGAGGGGCGTGGCCAATCCAATACGGCAGATAGTTTATCTGGGTCCATTTGTAGTCCCTGGCCAGAGACTAAGTATCCTAGGAAAGGAAGAGACTGACATTCAAAGAGACATTTTTCCATTTTGGCATATAATTGATTGTCCCGAAGTCTCTGAAGAACCATGCGGACATGCTGGCGGTGTTCTTCTAGGTTAGCAGAAAAAATCAGAATATCGTCCAGGTAAACCACAACAAAGGTATATAGAAGATCACGAAAAATTTCATTTACAAAGTCTTGGAAGACGGCAGGGGCGTTGGAAAGGCCAAAGGGCATAACCAGATATTCAAAGTGTCCATCTCTGGTGTTAAATGCAGTCTTCCATTTGTCCCCCTCCCTGATGCGGATGAGATTATAAGCACCTCTTAAGTCCAGCTTGGTAAAGATGTGGGCGCCTCGTAGGCGGTCAAAGAGTTCCGAGATAAGAGGTAGGGGGTAGCGGTTTTTTACAGTGATTTTATTAAGTCAGCGGTAATCAATGCAAGGGTGTAGGGTGCCGTCTTTTTTGGAAACAAAAAAAAATCCAGCTCCGGCAGAGGAGGAGGACTTGCGGATAAACCCCTTTTTTAAGTTCTCTTGGATGTACTCCGACATGGCTTGAGTTTCCGGAGCAGACAGAGGATAGATTCTGCCCCGGGGTGGAGTAGTACCCGGGAGGAGGTCAATAGGACAGTCATCAGGCCTGTGAGGAGGCAAAGTCTCTGCTTGTTTTTTGCAAAAAAACATCAGCATAATCCAGATAGGCCTTGGGAAGACCAGATACCGGGGGAACCACAGGGTCTTGACTGTGAGTACAGGGAGCCGGTTTAAGACAGTCCTTGTGGCAAGAAGTACCCCAGTTCTTGATTTCCCCTGTGGTCCAATCAAGGGTTTGGGAATGGCGTTGAAGCCACGGTAATCCAAGAAGAATTTCTGAAGTGCAGTTAGAGAGGACCAAAAATAAAAAATTTTCGTGATGGGGTCCGATGCACATTAAGAGAGGTTCCGTGCGGTAACGCACGGTACAGTCCAATCTTTAATTATTAACAGAGTTCATGTAGAGGGGTCTGGCGAGACTGGTCACCGGGATGTTGAACCTGTTGATGAGAGAGGCCAAAATAAAATTTCCTGCAGATCCGGAATCCAAGAAGGCCATAGCTGAGAAGGAGAAGGTAGAAGAAGAAATCCGCACAGGCACAGTAAGACGTGGAGAAGCAGAGTTCACATCAAGAGCTGTCTCACCTTTGTGCGGAGTCAGTGTGCGTCTTTCCTGGCGAGGAGGACGGATAGGACAATCCTTCAAGAAATGTTCAATACCGGCACAGTACAGGCAAAGGTTCTCCATGCGGCGTCGTGTCCTCTCTTGAGGTGTCAAGCGAGACCGGTCAACTTGCATAGCCTCCACGGCAGAAGGCACAGGAACGGATTGCAGAGGACCAGAGGAGAGAGGAGCCGGGGAGAGAAACCGCCTCGTGCGAACAAAGTCCATATCCTGGCGGAGCTCCTCACGCCTTTCAGAAAAACGCATGTCAATGCGGGTGGCAAGATGAATAAGTTCATGCAGGTTAGCAGGAATTTCTCGTGCGGCCAGCACATCTTTAATGTTACTGGATAGGCCTTTTTTAAAGGTCGCGCAGAGGGCCTCGTTATTCCAGGATTATTCGGACGCGAAAGTACGGAATTGGATGGCGTACTCGCCAACAGAAGAATTACCCTGGACCAGGTTCAGCAGGGCAGTCTCGGCAGAAGAGGCTCGGGCAGGTTCCTCAAAGACACTTCGAATCTCCGTGAAGAAGGAGTGTACAGAGGCAGTGACATGATCATTGCGGTCCCAGAGCGGTGTGGCCCATGACAGGGCTTTCCCAGACAGAAGACTGACTACGAAAGCCACCTTTGACCTTTCAGTTGGAAACTGGTCCGACATCATCTCCAAATGCAGGGAGCATTGCGAAAGAAAACCACGGCAAAACTTAGAGTCCCCATCATATTTATCCGGCAAAGATAATCGGAGGCTTGATGCGGCCACTCGGTGCGGAGGAGGTGCAGGAGCTGGCGGAGGAGATGATTGCTGAAGCTGTGGTAGTAGCTGCTGTAGCATCACGGTCAGTTGAGACGGCTGGTGGCCTTGTTGCGCTATCTGTTGCGACTGCTGGGCGACCACCGTGGTGAGGTCGGCGACAACTGGCAGCGGGACCTCAGCGGGATCCATGGCCGGATCTACTGTCACGATTCGGCTGGCTGGAGGTGGATCCTCTGTGCCAGAGAGGGATTGGCGTGGACCGTGTCGGTGGACCGGTTCTAAGTTGCTACTGGTATTCACCAGAGCCCACCGCAAAGCGGGATGGTCTTGCAGCAGCGGTAGCAACCAGGTCGTATCCACCGGCAACGGCTCAACCTCTCTGACTGCTGAGATAAGCGCGGTACAAGGGAGTAGACAACAGCAAGGTCGGACGTAGCAGAAGGTCAGGGCAGGTAGCAAGGATCGTAGTCAGGGGCAACGGCAGGAGGTCTGGAACACAGGCTAGGAACACACAAGGAAACGCTTTCACTGGCACAATGGCAACAAGATCCGGCGAGGGAGTGCAGGGGAAGTGAGGTATAAGTAGGGAGTGCACAGGTGAAGATACTGATTAGGCCTGCTGTGCCAATCAGTGGCGCAGTGGCCCTTTAAATCGCAGAGACCCGGCGCGCGCGCCCTAAGGAGCTGGGCCGCGCGCGCCAGGACAACACAGACAGGGAACGGGTCAAGTACTGGAGCCGAGATGCGCATCGCGAGCGGGCGCTATTTTTGTGGGGAAATTAAAACGAAAAACGCAATTTTGCTAATTTTGGAAGGTTTTGTTTTCACGCCGTACAATTTATGGTAAAAATGAGGGTCAATACGATTAAAATGATACCCATTATGATATACTTTTATATTATTGTTGCGCTTAAAAAAAATCACAAACTTTTTAACCAAATTAGTACGTTTATAATCCCTTTATTTTGATGACCTCTAACTTTTTTTTATTTTTCCGTATAAGTGGCGGTATGGGGGCTCATTTTTTGCGCCATGATCTGTACTTTTTGTTTATACCAAATTTGCATATAAAAAACTTTTTTATAAAAATAAAATGTATTAAAAAAGCAGGAATTTTGGACTTTTTTTTTTTTTTTTCGTTCACGCCGTTCACCGTACGGGATCATTAACATTTTATTTTAATAGTTCGGACATTTACGCACGCGGCGATACCAAATATGTCTATAAAAAATGTTTTTTACGCTTTTTGGGGGTAAAATAGGAAAAAAAGGACGTTTTACTTTTTTATTGGGGGAGGGGATTTTTCACTTTTTTTTTACTTTTACTTTTACATTTTTGTTACATTATTTTTTTACACTTGAATAGTCCCCATAGGGGACTATTCATAGCAATACCATGATTGCTAATACTGATCTGTTCTATGTATAGGACTTAGAACAGATCAGTATTATCGGTCATCTCCTGCTCTGGTCTGCTCGATCACAGACCAGAGCAGGAGACGCTGGGAGCCGGACGGAGGAAGGAGAGGGGACCTCCGTCCGGCGTTCTGAATGATCGGATCCCCGCAGCAGCGCTGCGGGCGATCTGATTGTTCATTTAAATCGCGAACTGCCGCAGATGCCGGGATCTGTATTGATCCCGGAACTGAGGGGTTAATGGCGGACGCCCGCGAGATCGCGGGCGTCGGCCATTGCCGGCGGGTCCCTGGCTGCGATCAGCAGCCGGGATCAGCCGCGCATGACACGGGCATCGCTCCGATGCCCGCGGTTATGCTTAGGACGTAAATGTACGTCCTGGTGCGTTAAGTACCACCTCACCAGGACGTACATTTACGTCCTGCGTCCTAAGGGGTTAAGGGGTTAAAGGGGTACTCCGGTGGAAAACTTTTTTTTTTTTTTAATCAACTGGTGCCAGAAAGTTAAACAGATTTGTAAATTACTTCTATTAAAAAATCTTAATCCTTCCAATGCGTATAACCTGCTGAATACTGCAGCAGAAATTATTTTCTTTTTGGAACACAGAGCTCTCTGCTGATATCATGACCACAATGCCCTCTGCTGAAACCTCTGTCCATTTTAAGAACTGTCCACAGTAGGAGAAAATCCCCATAGCAAACATATGCTGCTCTGGACAGTTCCTAAAATGGACTGAGATGTCAGCAGAGAGCACTGTGGTCATGATGTCAGCAGAGAGCACTGTGTTCCGAAAAGAAAAGAATTTCCTCTATATTATTCAGCAGCTAATAAGTACTGGAAGGAGTAAGATTTTTTTAATAGAATTAATTTACAAATCTGTTTAACTTTCTGGCACCAGTTGATAAAAAAAAAAAGTTTTCCACCGTAGTACCCCTTTAATGTGCTATATGTAAGTGTATGGGAAAGTAGTTGTCTGTGCACACAATATGCAAAAAAGGACATTGTTTTTTACAGCCGTGTAAATAAGTGACATGTCGCGGATGCTAAAATTTTTCCTTTTTTTTTTTTTTACATATTTTGTGCAAAACAACCACTTTTTCATAAACTTACATAAAGCATATTAATGTTAAAAATACTGACACAACCTTTCTCCTTACACATTTTTGGATTTTGTGGACACATTTTTTTTTTTTATAAAATATGCCTGAAATACACTTTATGTACCTAGTCTGTTAAGGTAAGACAATTTCCCATGATAAAAACCTCTAAATAAATCATACAGTTACAAAATAACACTGGTATATAAGGAGAAATATCACCATACAAATTACCATCATATTGTTACTGACCAAATCCTGTATACTGAGACCAATATTACCAATAATATCAGTATAAAAAGGAGGAGTATTATCACTATACAGTACATAAATGTGGATACAGAGACAAAAAAAAGACACGGTTGCACATCCACAATATGCACAAATGATCTAGAGCTTCTCAGCAATATATATATAACAAACAGGTCGTTTGTGTACTTTATGATCATAAAGTGCATGAAGCCCGCCAGCCTCGTCACGGCCACCTGGATGTGGCGGGTCCCTAACATCCCTAGCATAAAATGGTGCGGCACCACGCGGCGACCACCATCGCCACGACACCAGTGCCCACGGGAGGGGGACGACCCGCTGGCCGAGCAGCCCAAAATGCCACTTGAACCAGCCCACGGGAAGCCCCCCCATGCAGACACGGTGCCACGGCGGGAGCAGCCACCACGCAGTACCACACCAGTGTGAACAGGGTGTAATAGTTCACTTACCATGTGCCTCCAGCCAGAGACTGGAATCCTAGCCAGGAATGTAGAGGCCCTAGAGCACTTCCTTCTCTATGTGCAAGGGCTATGGGGGAGGGGAGAAGTGCAGACCAAGCAGCAAAAACAAGAAAAAACAAGAAAACGGAAAGGAAAATACAAAAATGTGGATACAGAGACAAAAAAAAGACATGGTCGCACATACACAATATGCACAAATGATCTAGCGCTTCTCAGCAATATATATAAAACAAACAGGTCGTTTGTGTACTTTATGATCATAAAGTGCATGAAGCCCGCCAGCCTCGTCACGGCCACCTGGATGTGGCGGGTCCCTAACATCCCTAGCATAAAATGGCGCGGCACCACGCGGCGACCACCACCACCACGACACCAGTACCCACGGGAGGGGGATGACCTGCTAGCCCCAAATGCCACTCGAACCAGCCCACGGGATGCCCCCTCCCACGCTGACACGGTGCCACGGCGGGAGCAGCCGCCACGCAGTACCACACCAGTGTGAACAGGGTGTAATAGTTCACTTACCATGTGCCTCCAGCCAGAGACTATGAATATGCCTGAAATACACTTTATGTACCTAGCCTGTTAAGGTAAGACAATTTCCCATGATAAAAACCTCTAAATAAAGCATACAGTTACAAAATAACACTGGTATATAAGGAGAAATATCACCATACATATTACCATCATATTGTTTCTGACCAAATCCTGTATACTGAGACCAATATAATCAATAATACCCGTATAAAAAGGAGGAGTATTATCACTATACAGTACATATCAACATCATACTGTTACTGACCAAATCCTGTATATTGAGACCAATAATACCAGTATAAAAGGAGCACTTTTATTGCCATACATATTCCCATCATACTGTTACTGACTGTTACTGAAATCCTGTATACTGAGACGAATAATACCAATAATACCAGTTTACAAATAAGAATAATACTGCTACACCATGACCACTACCATTACCACCACAAAGTGACTGTATTAAAACCACTGAAAAGAAACCAATATCCCCAATACAAAGCCCATATAGTAGTGACCCTGGCTCTATAGAGGCACTGCAGACTGTATAAGTGATTACAGTGCAGTTACATCACAGAAAGCGTCTTCTTGGAGTCATTCTCTTATCTTTTCTTCTCTGTCTTGCTTAGATCATCATGAATTATTCTTCCAATCATGAGTTGTCACCGCAGAATCTGCCAAGCAACAAACATATTAGGCTCCACACTTTTTAAGCACATTCCACACCTGTTTCCTACTCTCAGTGCCCTAGGTAATGCCCCCAGCAGGTAGGTAGAGAATCTCCCCAATAAGTTAGAAGCCCCCAATAGGTTGGTAATGCCCCCAGTACATAGGAAATGCCCCTCGTATTGCTCCCAAGCAGGTAATGCCTCTGGTAGGTAGGGTATAGGTAATGCTACCAGAAAGTAGTACCCCCAGGTAGGTTATGCCCCCAGTAGGTACCAGGTGATGCCCCCAGATAGGTTGTAGTTAATGCCCTAAAAGGTAGGTAGTAGGTAATGTCCCCAGTAGGTAGTAGGTAAGTTGCAAGATAGGTAATGTTCTAGTAGCTAGTGACCCCCTAGGTAGTTACTGCCCCTTGCAGGTAGTGCCCTCAGTAGGTAGTGCCCCCAGGTAGGTAATGCCCATGATAAGTAGTGCTCTCAGTAGGTAGTACCACCAGTAGGTACTTTACCCAGGTAAGTAATGCTCCCAGTAGATAGTGCCCCCATAAAGTAGTGCCTGCCCCTGGCAGCCCCTGTGCTTGCCTTAAAGTACCCGCAGCCCACCCTGCAGTCTAAGTGAATAGAGGTTTGGGGCTAGACTTGGGGTTAGGGGCTCACAGCAGGCCCTCCTTTCTGCTGTTTAAAGGAAAACTGTCAGCAAACCACCCGCACTAAACAGTGGTACTGGCTGGTAGTGCACGTGATACCGATTTAAATGATGCTATCCTTGCCAGGATCCGTCCCCTTGTTCTGTTGTTATATTCCGTTTTGTTATTATGGTAGTGAGGACCAAGTGACACGGGCGGGGTGAGAAGCTTGTGTGATAGCCTGGGGGATGTAGGGTATGCGGAGTGCTTGTTAACCCTTGCTATTCGTGATGCCAGGGTGGAGTCTCCTCAATAAAGCTTTCCCTACCGCCACCCTTCCCAAGAGCGATAGGGAGGTAGATAAGAAGAATAGATTGTCCACAACCGGAGAGTTTTCTGAAACAGCATTAACGTTTACTAATGATTTTCTGCAGGCTTCAATATTACAACAGTCTCTGGGTATAACAACAGCTTTTGCTTGATGATTGACAAAGGTTGGGACTTTATCATTAAGAGTCTTTTGATATTATGCGTTGCTCCACTGGATTAAGGGGTTAATTGCGGTCCAGTAGTCACGCTAGCAATAGCGGGGATTTAGGTTTAACTCACGGCTTTGGTTCCACTGCGGCCGGCAGGTGTTTGAGGCCTAGCGTGCCTTTTAAAGTTGCGTAGCACCGTCCTGTTAGTCCGGCATTCAGGAGAGCAGCAACCCAAGAGAGCGATAATTGGATGCAGCTCCCTTATATGGGCAGGGGCTGGACTACTGCTTATTGGTCCACACTGATGTCAATCATCATTACAGAGATTTGTGGGTAACACGTGACCCAAGGACCTCCTAAGGTCCTGCAACATACCATAGAGGTTACTAGCATGGTCACATGACCGAAGGTCCTGCGAGTCCAAACAAAGTAAGTACTATACATTAATATAGAACATATATATATAATTATTAAATATTTACATTTATTATTATTAGAGATAAACTTTAGGAGAGGCGACTAGGGGCTGTCCCACCTTAGGAACCCTACCTGAACGTAGTTACTCTGACTTTGGGGACCTCTACACTAGGTACTGTTTGCAATAATGTACCGGGACACCACATACCCCCTTACGTAAGATAAGTCGGCCTCGACGTCAGTCCCCTAAGACAGAGGGATGAATTGAAGGTCGGGTACAACATTAGAAGGCTACTTAACATTTTCTTTTGGTGTACATATATTGGTTTGGGTAAACTCACGAATAGGATTGGTTCAAGAATTTAGTAACAGGATGGTATTATTCACATGAGATACATCCTACTTAACATTTTTCTAAGCTCACTATACATCTTTCAGGCTGTCTATACATTTTTAAGTCTTACGATACATTTTTGAGTCTCACTATACATTTTTGAGTCTTACTATACATTTTTGCCATGTTAGCTACCTGTTTACTACACTGAGATTATATTGGCTTGCTTGAGACTTTCTACCAAGAAGACTGGCTACTATGGTCCCTTGGCTATACGCACTATCCCTAGAACACAACAGATAAACAGATCGGATTTGTGGGCATTACTGGCGGCCACGGTCCGGATCTGGACCGCGGTCCGCCAGTTGATTACCCCTGGCCTAGGTCTTATTTTTGGGGTAGGGCTTATATTGCAGCCCACCCTGAAAATAGGGTAGGGTTTATTTTCGAGGAAACACATAAACAGCAGTCCACCTGCACTAAGAGTCTAAACTTCACGGCTACCAGCTCTAGCCGGGCACACACTTACGAATCTCCTACCTCTAGGAGTCTCTTGGTCTAAGGACCAGGCACAAAAGCTTGACGGTTACGTTACAACTTCAACGGTCTTAGCACAGTCTTGCTAGGCACATTTGAACTGTTGCAGGAACAGAGTCTGTAAAGACAACAAAACTTTAAAGCTGTATAAATGTCACAGTTCAGATGCAACTCTGGCGATATCGTCCTGCTCCTCGCCTAGTGCCTCTACCCCTCTCACGATCACAAGCAGGCAAAGAGTTAATGTGGCTCTCCCACACCACATTAGTAAAGGTAGAGTGTGACACTGAAGGATTGAGGTTAACAGTTGGTGCTGGTTGATTCGGCCCCACCTCCTCATCAGGCGTGGGTCACAGCACATTTGTTGGTACCTGGGGGGGAGGCCAAAGCTCCTTGTCGGGAGTAGGCCCAGGTACTTTGGTTGGTACCCGCGGTTGAGGCCAAACCTCCTGGATGGGAGTAGGCCAGGGTACTTTGTTGAAGGCAGAAGGAAGTGGGTGCTGCTGTAAAGACTCCTTCTCCTTGGGTATGTTGGTGGAGGCATCAGGAGCAGGCCATTTCGGCCTCAGCTGGAAGGGATCCGCTTCCCAATCATCAGAGGGAAAGTACTTGAAGGACAACTGGGTTGGAGCGGCTGGCCTAGTGACTGTGGCCGCCCACTCTCCTCGCAGGCCCTGGATGGGGGTGTACTCCACTATCTCACCCACCTCCAGGGAATGGAACTTCTTATGAAGATATGACCTCTGTACAGCTTGCCGGTTTACGAGGATGGTATAGCCGGTGTGGCAATCAATGAGGGTACCATAACCTCTGACCTTGTCGAACTTGGCCACTGTTGCTCTACGACGTTCCAAGGGCTTCTCCCCTTCTCGGGGATGATCCCACTTGCGAATGAAGAGTGCCTCCATCTCTTTGGTGTTCTCTTGGTAGCGGATCCTCTCCTCAAGAGGCAGATGTACATGCTTGGGGGCGTGAAGTTCTTTGTGACGGGACTTTAATTTTTTCCATCAGGTCGGCTATTTTGGCCTCCTGGCGGGCCTTTTCTTGTTGCGCCTTAGGAACCGATGGTAGGGGTTTCTCAGGCAGGCGTTGAAGCACATCATGCATATATTGGATAAAGTCAGGTTCATCCCCAAAGACCCATTGGGGCAATTTAGGTAAGCATGGTCGTGCATACTGCAGGCGGGCTGGTGGAGGAAGCTGGTGGAGGGCTGGTGGAGGAAGGGAAAGCTGCCTCTGATGGGGTGCTAACAGAGGATTCCTCCGTCGGGATTTCAGCCCACGAACCCCCAGTGCGGTGGTGAGGGGACAATCTCACCGGTGATGGAGTTCCAGGTGTCCCTGCGGTGTCCCCTGGAGGGGTATCTTGCCAGTCGTCATCGTCATCATGCAGTGGAGGAAGATTGCAGGCCCCCTCTTTTCGCGTGTGCTCTCTGCACACGGCACCATACGCAATTTTCCGTACAATTATATGGTGCTCCGTAACACATTGGGACAGTCTTTTATATAGGGGGAGTACACTTTACTTGGTGGCAACAGCTGGAGGCACACACCCGTGTCCTGTTCATAAGACGCCAAAAAGCTATGTGATGGCCTGGGGGATGTAGGGTATGGGGAGTGTAGTTGTGCGGTAACCAAAGGGTGCTTGTTAATCCTTGCTATTCGTGACGCCAGGGTGTGGGCTCGTCAATAAAGCTTTTCCTACTGCCACCCTTCCCAAGAGCGATAGGGAGGTAGATAAGAAGAATAGATTGTCCACAACCGGAGAGTTTTCTGAAACAGCATTAACGTTTACTGAAGGTTTTGTGCAAGCTTCAATATTACAACAGTCTCTGGGTATAACAACAGCTTTTGTTTGATTATTGACAAAGGTTGGGACTTTAGCATTGAGTCTTTTGATACTATGCCTTGCTCCACTGGATTTAGGGGTTAATTGCGGTCCAGTAATCACGCTAGCAATAGCGGGGATTTAGGTTTGAACTCACGGTTTTGGTTCCGCTGAGGCCGGCAGGTGTTTGAGGCCTAGCGTGTCTTTGAAAGCTGCTCGCAGTTGGACGCAGCTCCCTTATATGGGCAGGGGCTGGACTACTGCTAATTGGTCCATACTGATGTCAATCATCATTACAGAGATTTGTGGGTAACACGTGGCGCAAGGACCTCCTAAGGTCCTGCAACATACAATAGAGGTTACTAGCATGGTCACATGACCGAAGGTCCTGCGACGCCGAACAAGGTAAATACTATACATTACTATAAAACATATATATAATTATTAAATATATACATTTATCATTATTAGAGATAAAGTTTAGGAGAGGCGACTAGGGGCTGTCCCACCTGAGGAACCCTACCTGAACGTAGTTACTCTGACTTTGGGGACCTCTACACAAGGTACTGTATGCAATTCTGTACCGGGACACCACACTTGCCTTCGGGCACTGTGACATTGGCTGGGTTAATGAATATTCATTCCCTCCCTCCCTTTCCCTCTCCACTTTCCAAACACGTCTTCTGCACATGTGCCGCTTCCTGGGCTGTACTGAAGCTGCGCTGAGGCCACTTCCGGGTGTGCAGAAGATGTTTTTGGGAAGCGGAGAGGGAGAAGCGGAGGGAGGGGATGAATATTTATTAGCCCGGCCGATGTCACAGTGCCCGAAGGCAAGCTTCTCTCCCCACCCGTGCCACTTGGTCCTCATTACCATAATCACAAAACGTGAAGGTTAGCATCATTTTTATCAGCATCACCTGCACTACCAGCCAGTACCACTGGTTAGTGTGGCTGACTTTGCTGACAGTTTTATCTTTAAAGGGGTATTCCGGGAATATTTTTTATTTGGCTATGCTACAAGAGCTGTAAAGTTAGTGTAGTTCATAATATAGTGTCTGTATAGTGTGTGACGGTTTTCTCACAATTCTTCTGTGAATTTCACCTCACTATAGTTTTTTACCAGCATACAAAATGACTGTTATCTCGGATTTTTCCCAGCTTGCAATGCGGCCGAGACCTGACTCACTAGTCAGCTGATGACAGGGAGCCTGTCTGCTTCAATGGGTGGAGGGATCAATCAGCCACTAATGCAACAGCTGGAGGCACGCTAATTGAAAACCACAGGTCTGCAGCTCATTTATGTTTCAATGGGTGTGGTGGCTGATTTGTGGGAGGGAGGAAAATGGAATTGTGGGATTTGTAGTCAAAAAAAGAAAAGTCAAACAGGAAAAACAAGTTCACAAAATGCTTGCCACAGTATTATGGTAATCTCATAACTTAACATTAGCCCCATTTAGCCCCAAGACAAGCGCAGATCCTTCCTAATTATGTCCATTACTGTCTGCCAGGTACGTACTAAAATCACCTTATGGTGGATAACCCCTTTAAGTATGCTATGGGTAAATGAAAAAAAAAATTGGTGGCCCCCCTCTCAGGAAAATCCCTGAATATAAGATAAATAGAAAGACAGATAGATATGAGAGATAAATAGATAGATATTAGATAGATTGATAGATAGATATGAGATAGATATGAGATAGATAGATAGATAGATAAGAGATAGATAGATAGATGAGATATATAGATATGAGATAGATAGATATGACATAGATAGATAGAAAGATAGATATGAGATAGATAGATATAAGATAGATAGATATATAGATATGAGATAGATAGAGACATCAGTGTTTCCCAACCAGTGTGCCTCCAGCTGTTGCACAACAACAACTTTCAGCATGCCCACACAGCCAAAGGCATGCTGGGAGTTGTAGTTATGAAACAGCTGGAGGAACTCCTGTTAGAAAACACTAAGTGATAGATAGATTGATAGATTAACAGATAGATCAGTGTTTTCCAACCTGGGTGCCTCCAGCTGTTGCCAAACTACAAGTCCCAGCATGCCCACACAGTCAGAGCTCTTATAGCTGTGACTACAACTGCGGCTGCTTAGTATTAAGAGCAGGCAGGGGGACGGCCCAGCCCACAGACGGTCCGGCCCACCGGGAAAATGCCCGGTGTGTGCAATGGCCAGTCCGGGCCTGGCTACGCTGCAGTGCGTAGCTGCGCACAGGCACGTCACCTCATCCCCCAGAATTCCTTGCTGTCTTAAAGGGCAAGTAACTAATACGGGCAGGCCGCAGGCATCAGCTGGCCTGCCGAATGAGGTATATTTCAAATTTTCTTACCGGAGTGACAGTGCTTATTGAAAGTAGCGGCGGGCGGGGGGAGATAAAACCATTATCGGTCCCCCAGCCTGAATTGGTGTGGGGGGGGGGGGGGGATCCATCCTCCCTGGTTCCTACGCCCCTGGGCTGCGGATAGGCTGCATCCTGCATGTAATTCAGGGTCATCCCGCCTACTTCCATTCCTGCCTTCCCGCCTACCCAGCATTCCTTCCTCCATGTACTGACATGTTGATCCGCCATTTTAGATGCCCTGGAGCCTGCACCGCAGTAAATGGAATTTAATGATGTGATTTGGGTGATAGAATTGCGGCGATATTCGCATATGTTGCGAATCGACTATTTTCTAAAATTCTTAACAAATTCGGGTTCATCAGTTTCGATTCGCTCTTCTCTAAAAGAGAACCCATTATGTTCAGACAATGTGTACGTCTCATGTACGTTTTGTTCCTTCTGATTTTCTTGTGTCATTAAATTTATATATTTTGGTAGGAAAAGGCAACGTATAATAAGTCTGAGACATCATAATATATGTAATGATTTTTTAACCTGTGCACTGCTTACACAAAGAAACCAAATTGAAGAGGTAAGATCTCGAACGTTACGATTTTATTAGGTCAGTTTTTACTACATGATTTGAATACTGGATGACATATACAGTGCTATGAAAAAGTATTTGGCTCTTTACTGATTTCTCTCTTTTCTTTTTTTTTTGCATATTTGTTACACTTAAAGGAGTACTTCAGTGCAGGAACACTTATCCCCTTTCCAAAGGATATGAAAGAAGTGTCTGATCGCGGGGGTTAAACCACTTGGACCCACTGCAATCTCCTACATGGCACCCAGGTTCTCTTCAGGAAGAGAGGGTTTCAAACCCCACAAAAAGCGGCCACTGACACCCCCCTCTATGTATCTCTATGGGAGAGCCGGAGATACCCGAATGCTGTATCTCTAACTCTCCTATAAAGATGCATGGAGGAGGCGTGTCAGCCACCACTTCATGGGGGGGTCAACATGCCGCATTACTGGGGACTGCCGGGGTCCTGTGCAGAAGATCGCAAAGGTTCTCAGCAGTCGGACCCCCTACAATCAGATATTTATCCCCTATCTTTTGATAGGGATTGAGTGTTCCTGCACCTAAGTTTTCCTTTTAAGGGGTACCTAGGAGGAAAAAATTCAAATAAACCGGTAAAAGAAATGTATACACATTTGTAAATTACTTTAAGGACCAGGCCCATTTTGGCCTTAAGGACCAGAGCGTTTTTTGCACATCTGACCACTGTCACTTTAAGTATTAATAACTCTGGGATGCTTTTACCTTTCATTCTGATTCCGAGATTGTTTATTTATGACATATTCTACTTTATTTTTTACACTCGCATGTTCCTGTAGACCCAGTTTTTGAAGTTTTTACAAGGGGTAAAAGGAGAAAAATCCTCTCAAAATTTGTAACTCAATTTCTCTCGAGTTAGGAAATACCTCATATGTGTATGTCAAGTGTTAGGAGGGCGCAGTAGAGGGCTCAGAAGGGAAGAAGCGACAATGGGATTTTGGAGAGTGAGTTTTTCTGAAATGGCTTTTGGGGGGGCATGTCCCATTTAGGAAGCCCCTATGGTGCCAGAACAGCAGAAAACCCCCCACATTGCATACTATTTTTGGAAACTACACCCCTCATGGCACGTCCAGTGAGCCTTAACACCCCACAGGTGTTTGACGACTTTTCATTAAAGTCAGATGTGTAAAAGAAAAATAAAGTGACGTTTTTTATCCCAAATTTACCCTTTTTACAAAGGGTAATGGGAGAAAATGCCCCCCAAAATTTGTTACCCGATCTCTTCTGAGTGTGGAAAAACCCCATGTTAGGACGTAAAATGCTCTGCGGGCGAGAAGGAGTCACATTTGGCTTTTGGAAAGCAAATTTTGCTGAAATAATTTTTGGGGGGCATGTCACATTTAGGAAGCCCCTAGAACTAGAACAGCAAAGAAAAAAAAATACTATTTTGGAAACTACACCCCTCAAGGAACGTAACAAGGGGTACAGGGACCCTTAACACCACACAGGTGTTTGATGACTTTTTGTTAAAGTTGGATGTGTAAATGGAAGAGAAAAAAAAATGTAACTAAAATTCTGTTTTTCCCCCAAAATTTTATATTTTTTACAAGGGGTAATAAGAGTAAATTACCCCCAAAATTTGTAACCCCATTTTTTTTGAGTGTGGAAATACCCCGTGTGTGGACGTCAAGTGCTCTGCTGTGCACTACAATGCTCAGAAGAGAAGGAGCGCCATTGAGCTTTTGGAAAGAGAATTTGTTTGGAATGGAAGTAAGGGGCCATGTGGTTTTACAAAGCCCCCCGTGGTGCCAGAACAGTGGACATGTGACCCCATTTTGGAAACTAAACCCCTCACAGAATTTAATGATGGGTGCAGTGAGTATTTACACCCCACTGGCTTTTGACAGATCTTTGGAACAGTGGGCGGTGCAAATGAAAAATTACATTTCATTTTTCTCCGGTGGGGCGTAAATGCTCACTGCACCCCTTAATACATTACATGAGGGGTGTAGTTTACAAAATGGGGTCACATGTGGGGGGGGGGGTCCATTATTCTGGCACTATGGGGGCTTTTTAAACACACGTGGCCTTCAATTCCGGAACAATTTTCTTTTCAAAAGCCCAATGGCGCTCCCTCTCTTCTGTGCATTGTAATTAGTCCGCAGAGCACTTTACATCTACATATGGGGTATGTTCTTACTAAGAAGAAATGGGGTAAAAAAAACTTTGGTGGGGGGCATTTTTCCTATTTTCCCTTGTCAAAATGAAAAATTTACAGTAACACCTTTCCCATCAAACTTTAATGAAAATTTGTCAAACACCTGAGGGGTGTTAAGGCTCACTAAACCCATAGTTACATTCCGTGAGGAATATAGTTTCCAAAATGGGGTCACATATGGGTATTTATATTTTTTGTGTTTATGTTACAACCGCTGTAAAATCAGCCACCCCTGTGCAAATCGCCAATTTAGGACTCAGATGTTCATAGTGCGCTCTCACTCCTGAGCCTTGTTGTGCATCCGCAGAGCATATTAGGCCCACATATGGGCTATTTCCATACTCAGAAGAAATTGCGTTACAAATTTTGGGGGTCTTTTTTTTCTCTTACCGCATGTGAAAATAAAAAGTATGGGACAACACCAGCATGTTAGTGTCATTTTTTTTTTTTTTTTACACTAACAGGCTGGTGTAGATCCTAACTTTTCCTTTTCATAAGGGTTAAAAGGAGAAAAAGACCCCCATAATTTGTAGTGCAATTTCTCCCGAGTATGGAAATACCCCATATGTGGCCCTAAACTGTTTCCTTGAAATACAATACGGCTCCGAAGTGAGAGAGCGCAATGCACATTTGAGAACTAAATTAGGGATTGCATAGGGGTGAACATAGGGGTATTCTATGCCAGTGATTCCCAAACAGCGTGCCTCCAGCTGTTGCTAAACTCCTAGCATGCCTGGTCAGTAGCTGTTCAGATAGCATGCCTGGTCAGATAGCAAACCTATCATTCTCCAGACAGTTCCTAACATGGACAGATGTGGCAGCAGAGAGCAATGTGGTCAAACAGAAAAGAACTACACAACTTCCTCTGTAGTATACAGAAGCTGATAAGTACTGGAAGGGTTTTGTTTTTCATATAGAATTAATTTGGCTCCCATGCAGTGCAACTCCAGCCTGTGGCCCACTGTTTATCCTCCTAACATCGCTAAAGTAATCGCAAAATTTGGCCAAGGATGAAATCGCTAGATCGTAAAATGTAAAAATCGTGATTCTATTGCAATATATTGTGCAGACAGAATAAAAATTAAGATACATATATTCCTATACATTTAAAGAGTTTAGGACTACAAAGACAAACAGGAGATTTGCATTTGTTTTTAAATGATAAGACATTTATTATAAGAACATAACAATCTGTTTTCTTCCTCCTTCTTGTTGTTATGGAGAGAGGTTGGTGCCATTGGATCTCTTGGCTCTAGGTCTTTATCTCTAGAGTTGCCGCAGTTCTAGTTGTTCCAGTAGTAAGTTCTGAGCTGTGGTGTGAAATTCCAACTCCAACATACAGATGACAGGTTCTTATGATGTTCTGCATGGTCCTCTATACTCCAAAGGCATCGATCTTAACCCTTAGGGAGATGCTGCAGGTGTTCCTGGACATGGTCAACAATAGGTGTTGCAGGTTGAAATAGTAAGTCACATATGTCAGCAGGGTGAGGACCAGCATTGACCACTCGATGATCTTGACAAAGGCTTCACTCATCTCTTTACATTCTCCAGCACACAGGTGGGTGTATACAATGACCCCACTTCCGATAATAAGAAACACACAGGCAAGGGCCATGGCAGAGCAGATGGCTCTAACATGGCAGATGACTCTTGATGTTCCGGGCACTTTGTACAGGAGGATGGATTGACACATGTTGTATGTTCCAGCACATATGAATGTAGTCATGGCGGCGATGAGATGAATCATCGGGTAGTCTTTGGTTGAAAATACTGACATGATGACAGTCAGGACACAGGATGACCAAGCGATGACTAGTAGGGTCTTCTGGATCAAGGGCTGACGGGGTCCAAAGTCTTCACGATGGAACAAGATGAACCTATAATTCAGCCATGTCAGACCCAAAGAGGCTATGGCCATCCCTATAAATCCTAAACAGAATGGGATCCGTTCAGGAAAGAAAATCCCCGTCTCACTGATGTATACCAGTGGGGAATCAGCATGGCCGTGGATCATGGTGATGGTGTAGCTGGTGGAGATCCAGACCATACACCAGAGGGCCAGGAAGAGGGGGATGAACCCCAATCCTTTAATCTCCATAGCAGATGAAGAAAAAAGGCACAAAAGGCAAAAACCGCAAGGGAAATGCAAACGGCTCTGTAACAATCTACAGACTGAAGGCCTGGACACTGTCAGAGCAATGTAATGCCTCCAGAATTCTATGACATCACGTGATGTCACCAAGACTCTTTCTTTGTTTCTTGGAGTTGTCATGGTTACGTATCTGCTATGAACAGAACCTGATGTGACTCCATTTTGATCATCTTTGATAATTTGATAGTAATAAAATGTATTTATTTAATTTTAGAATAATCATTAGAACAATTCAACAATATTTAAGCTATAATTATTTCTTATTTCCCTTATTATCTTATTTATCTAAAAGGGGGTGGATTATAGACAAATGCAATCACTCGTTCAAGTCCGTCTATTTTAACAGTCAAAATAAAAAACTGCCCTTTCCCATCTATTACTACTTCCCTCTCTTCACATTTATAAAATATGTCTGTAATTTTATTTCTCACTGGAATCATCACTCAGCTTTCCTTGTAGGAAAGCTGAATGATGTTCCTTTGGTTTCTCACAGGATTCATCAGTCAGCTTTTCTAGTAGAAAAGCTGAGTGATGATTTCTGTGAGAAATATAATTGCAGCCTGCAGCCATATTTTTTCCACCCAGCTTTCCTAGACTTCAAAACAGCAACGTTTTCCTATATATGTGGTAACACCTAAAATTTAATTGCACAAATATAATTGCAGCCATAGGAAAGCTGAGTGAGAAATATTATTGTAGCCATTTTTTCCACCCAGCTTTCATACACTTCAAAAGAACAAAGTTTGCCTACATATGTGGTAACACCAAAAATATAATTGCACAAATATAATTGCAGCCATAGGAAAGCTGAGTGACAAATAAAATTGCAGCCATATTTTTTTCACCCAGCTTTTCTACTTCCTAGACTTCAAAACAGCAAAGTTTGCCTACATATGTGGTAACACATATCTAGGCAAACTTTGATGTTTTGAAGTCTAGGAAAGCTGGGTGAAAAAAAATATGGCTGCAATTATATTTCTCACAGGAATTATCACCCAGCTTTCCTAGTAGGAAAGCTGAATGATGATTCCTGTTATTTCTCACAGGAATCATCATTCAACTTTACAACTAGGAAAGATGAGTGATGATTCCGATCACGTGAGAGATATAATTGCAGCCATAATTTTTTCACCCAGCTTTCCTATACTTCAAAACAGCAAACTTTGCCTAAATATGTACTACCAAATGTTTAGGCAAACTTTGCTGTTCCGAAGACAGTCTAGGAAAGCTGGGTAAAAAAACAATATGGCTGCAATGATATATTTCTCTCTTGAATCTTCACTCAGCTTTCCTAGTAGGAAAGCTAACTGATGATTCCTATGAGAAATATAATTGCAGGCGGGCGGCAGCCATAGATTAAGCTGGAGCTACCAAAATTAGGCCTGGGCATCTTACAATAAGCAGCCCATTTTAGCCATGGGTGTGGCTATGTGGAGGCGGGGCCACAAATGGGAGGGGCCAGATGTCAATCATAGTTGGGTATAATAGGCTACACAATGGAAAACAATAAACAAAAATTTTTTAAAAACGAAATATATACATATATATATATATACATATATATACATAAACCAACAAGGCGCAGGACTCCAATAAAGTCCAAGGTGATTTATTATCTCATGTGAACATCAATACGTTTCAGCTTCTCCTGAAGCCATTTTCAAGCATAGTGGTATACACACAGTACGAGGGTTATATACCCAAGTGTTACAATAAAGTGCAATCAAGTAATTAACATATAAATCTCACTTCAAAATACAAAATCCATCATAATGTTACATAAAGTGCCCCATATTCATAAAGTGCCTGTGCAGAAATCCAATGTGCATATGTGTAAAGTGCTATTCATCTTTAAAATACATTAAAAAATGCTTGAAACTATTACAAAAGTTAATTATAAGTAATCATCATTATCAGGTACATGTGTAGATGTTACGTCATCTATTTTTAATGTCCTGAACAATACATACATTTCAGACATGAGGAGACTGCAGTCCTATCCCTTCCATGGCGACCGTAGCGTGGGTGAAATTTTAGTGCGCCTGCGCCGAAGCGCTACGTCACCTACTACGTGAATACAACAGAGAGCCACGTCACCGCACACATGGTGAGATCACCTGACCCTCCGCTCATATGCGGTCATGTGACCGAAAAGCTCACGTGATCCCGCCGCCCTGGCAACGCCGGACGCTGTATAAGCTCCGTGTGCAGGGGCAGCTGGCCACCAACCTGTCCGGGCACATCACCTCATAACATAAACTATAAATTACTGGGTGAGACAGACATGTAGGAGCCATCCGTAAGGTAAGTATCGGCGCCCGATCCCACAATTAAGGGGTGGTCCCCACTGTACACAGATGATGCATGGATGTAGCAGAACCAACTTGTAAGAAAAGGGGAAAAAAGAAAAAAAAAAAAAAACAATCAATGAAAAAGGAAAAAAACAAATAAAATAAACTTCTCATATTAAATATAGTCCCCGAAGAGGATTGGAATCTTGTTTTTACTAAGTATTTTTATTCAGGGCAACCTTGCACCACTAGGGACGAGGGACTCAACCCGCCTCAATGAAGAGGTCAAGGGAGTACCCCGTCAAAGGGTGGTTTTGTTACGCCTGTGGGTTAATAGCCCCCATGCCCAACAACCCACCCACCTAGCTGCTTTCCAAGGGCGCTTACTCCACAGCAGCGCTAGCCCATTCTTAGACTAGGACATACAATGACATACAATGATGCCTATCCCTAACAGCATTCCAAAATCCAAAAAGGAAAAAGAAAATTATGAAAAGAAAAAGAAAAATGCGCATACCGTAATAGTAAAAATAGTGATATGAGATATGTGCTTACTCGAGAGAAATTGGGCTACGAATACAAGTAAAAATGTTGTCCTTTTACCCCTTGCAAAAATTCAAAAATTGGGTCTACAAGAAAATGCGAGTGTAAAAAATGAAGATTGTGAATTTTCTCCTTCACTTTGCTGCTATTCCTGTGAAACACCTAAAGGGTTAAAACACTTACTGAATGTCATTTTGAATACTTTGGGGGGTTTAGTTTTTATAATGGGGTCATTTATGGGGTATTTCTAATATGAAGACCCTTCAAATCCACTTCAAACCTGAACTGGTCCCTGAAAAATAGTGAGTTTGAAAATTTTGTGAAAAATTTGAAAATTGCTGCTGAACTTTGAAGCCCTCTGGTGTCTTCCAAAAGTAAAAACTCATCAATTTTATGATGCAAACATAAAGTAGACATATTGTATATGTGATCCAAAAAAAATGATTTTGAATATCCATTTTCATTGCAAGCAAAGTTAGAAAAATGCAAAATTATCATTTTTTTCATCAAATTTGGGGATTTTTCACCAAGAAAGGATGCAAGTTACCACAACATTTTACCACTATGTTAAAGTAGAATATGTCACAAAAAAACAATCTCAGAATCAGAATGATAACTAAAAGCATTCCAGAGTTATTAATGTTTAAAGTGACAGTGGTCAGATGTGCAAAAAACGCTTTGGTCCTAAGGTGTAAAATGGCTGGGTCCTTAAGGTTAAAGGGGTATTTCTGGAATTTTTTTTATTTGACTATGCTACAGGGGCTGTAAAGTTAGTGTAATTCATATCATAGTGTCTGTACCTGTGTGTGACGGTTTTCTCACAATCATTATGTGATTTTTTCCCCAATATTTATTTTTACCAGTATACAAAATTACTGTTGTCTCAGATTTTTCCCAGCTTGCAATGCGGCCGAGACCTGACTCACTAGTCAGCTGATGACAGGGAGCCTGTCTGCTTCAATGGGTGGAGGGATCAATGAGTAACTAATGCAAAAGCTGGAGGCACCCTGATTGAAAACCACAGGTCTGCAGCACATTTATGTTTTAATGGGTGGGGTGGCTGATGTGTGGGAAGGAGGAAAATAGAATTGTGGGATTTGTAGTAAAAAAAAGAAGAGTCAAACAGGAAGTACAAGTTCACAAAAAGCTAGCCACAGTATTATGGTAATCTCATGACTTAGCCATTTAGCCCAAAACAAGCGCAGATCCTTCCTAAGTATGTCCATTACTGCCTGCCAGGTACGTACTAAAATCACCTTATGGTGGAGAACCCCTTTAAGTATGCTATGGGTAAATGAAAAAAAATGGCGGTCCCCCTTTCAGGAAAGTCCCTGAATATAAGATAAATAGAAAGACAGATAGATATGAGAGATAAATATTAGATAGATAGATAAATATTAGATAGATAGATATTAGATAGATAGATATTAGATAGATAGATAGATATGAGATAGATATAGATAGATATGAGATAGATAGATATAGATAGATAGATCAGTATTTCCCAACCAGTGTGCCTCCAGCTGTTGCAAAACTAGATAGATATGATATGAAATAGATAGATATTAGATAGATATGAGATAGATATGAGATAGATAAATATGAGATAGATAGATATGAGATAGATAGATCAGTGTTTCCCTACCAGTGTGTCTCCAGCTGTTGCAAAACTACAACTTTCAGCATGCCCACACAGCCAAAGCCATGCTGGGAGTCGTAGTTATGAAACAGCTGGAGGAACTCCTGTTAGAAAACACTAAGTGATAGATAGATTGATAGATTAACAGATAGATCAGTGTTTCCCAACCTGGGTGCCTCCAGCTGTTGCAAAACTACAAGTCCCAGCATGCACACACAGTCAGAGACATGCTGTATTATTGCAACAGCTGGAGGCACTCTGGTTGGGAAAGAGAGGGAGATGGAAGGTAGAGAGATATATAGAAAGTTACTTACTATACATGGCACCAGCTGTGGGCAGGGGAAGGCTTCCTTTAAGTGGGCAGCTTTAGGGTCTGTTGTGGAGCAGGAAATACAGCATGCTCCTGCTCCACCAATCGGACTGCACACAGGGGGTGATGTGGGGGAGGGGGGAGGAGCGGTCCTCTCAGCTGTTCTTTCCTTCCCAGAGAGTCAGTGCGGCCCCTGCGCTGATTGAAAAGGGCCTGAAGGGGAAAATTGTAAGTAAAAAACTCTGCAGCAGCGGCCACTTCACAGGCTCTCAGACCTGTCAGTCTCTGTATCCCCCTGATCGTGGCCCTGGGCACAGCTCTTATAGCTGTGACTGCAAACTGCGGCTTAGTATTAAGAGCAGGCAGGGGGACGGCCCAGCCCACAGACGGCCCGGCCCACCAGGAAAAAGCCTCCAGTCCAGGCCTGGCTACACTGCAGTACGTAGCTGCGCACAGGCACGTCGCCTCATCCCCCAGAATTCCTCACTTTCTTAAAGGGCAAGTAATTAACTAATACGGGCAGGCTGCAGGCATCAGCGGGGCCTGCCGAATGAGGTATATTTCAAATTTTCTTACCGGAGTGACAGTGCTTATTGAAAGTAACGGCGGGCGGGGGGAGATAAAACCATTATCGGTCCCCCGTCCTCCCCGGTTCCTACGCCCCTGGGCTGCTGATAGGCTGCAACCTGCATGTAATTCAGGTTCATCCCGCCTACTTCCCTTCCTGCCTTGCCTTCCCGCCTACCCAGCATTCCTTCCTCCATGTATTGACATGTGGATCCGCCATTTTAGATGCCCTGGAGCCTGCACCACAGTAAATGGAGTTTAATGATGTGATTTGCGTGATAGAATTGCGGCGATATTCGCATCTGTTGTGAGTCGACTATTTTCTTAAATTTGTAACAAATTCGGGTTCGTCAGTTTCGATTCGCTCATCTCTACTGAACAATATCGCTTCATAAAAGAGAACCCATTATGTTCAGACAATGTGTACGTCTCATGTACGTTTTGTTCCATCTGATTTTCTTGTGTCATTAAATTTATATATTTCGGTAAGCAGGGGCGGACGCAGACAGCAGAGGGCCCTTGTGCAAAGAATGTGCCTGGGCCCCCCCCCCCCCAAAACATCAATTGTTCAGGACCCCCCCTCCATGTGTCACTTACTCAGGTGGACCCCCATATGTCCCTTGCTCGGGAGGACCCACCCTGTATAAGTTTCTAATTATTTATTAAGGCCTCCCATATGCTGCAGCTCATTCAAGCCCCCCACATTAGGTAGCATAGTTTCCCTACATTAGGTAGCATAGCTTTCCCACATTAGGTAGCATATATTCCCCACATTAGGTAGCATAGATTCCCAACATTAGGTAGCATAGATTCCCCACATTAGGTAGCATAGTTTCCTCACATTACGTAGCATAGTTTCCCCACATTAGGTAGCATAGATTCCCTACATTAGGTAACAGTTTCCCCACATTAGGTAGCATAGTTTGCCCACATTAGGTAGCATAGTTTGCCCACATTAGGTAGCATAGTTTCCCCACATTAGGTAGCATAGTTTCCCCACAATAGGTAGCACAGATTCCCCACATTAGATAACATAGTTTCCTGTCATGAAATAGCATAGTTTCTACACATTAGGTAGCACAGATTCCGCACATTAGGTAACATAGTTTCCCCACATTAGGTAGCATAGTTTCCTCACATTAGGTAGCACATATTCCCCACATTAGGTAACATAGTTTCCCCACATTAGGTAGCATAGTTTGCCCACATTAGGTAGCACAGATTCCCCACATTAGGTAACACAGTTTCCCCACATTAGGTAGCATAGTTTCCCCACATTAGGTAGCATAGTTTCCCCACATTAGGTAGCACAGATTCCCCACATTAGGTAACATCGTTTCTCCACATTAGGTAGCATAGTTTCCCCACATTAGGTAGCACAGATTCCCCACATTAGGTAACATAGTTTCCCCACATTAGGTAGCATAGTTTCTCCACATTAGGTAGCATAGTTTCTCCACATTAGGTAGCATAGTTTCACCACATTAGGTAGCATAGTTTCCCCACATTAGGTAGCACAGATTCCCCACATTAGGTAGCACAAATTCCCCACATTAGGTAACATAGTTTCCCCACATAAGGTAGCATAGATTCCTCACATTGGGTAGCAATAGCCCCCCAAAACACACAGACAGACACACACAGAGACACACTTACGTGCCCTGCACAGCGCTTCTCCTCCCCGGCGGCGACCTGACGAGTGACGTCACTGATGTCCTCCTGAGCGGGTCTGCAGAAGTACGTCACTTGTGCGACGTCCCTCTTCAGACCCCGGTCGGCCGTGGCAGACTCACTGTCTAAAGTGCCCGTTGCGCTATTATACCCCGCAGCTGCTTTAGAACAGTGAGCAGCGGCAGCGCCAACCCTACCATGAAGCTACTAGGCACAAAAAAAAAAGGGGCAACTTATGGTCCCACCGGGTCCCATGGTAGGGCCTACCAGGGGCGGCTCTAGACTTTGTGAGGCCTT
Organism: Hyla sarda; assembly: GCF_029499605.1. Lineage (NCBI taxonomy): Eukaryota > Metazoa > Chordata > Amphibia > Anura > Hylidae > Hyla > Hyla sarda. Next base: position 13,492 of record NW_026608884.1, on the reverse strand, counting down.
AGGCGAAACTTGAACATGAGGCCCTGCTTTATTTTCTGCTGAAATTACATGGTGGTCCGGCTGTGAGATGGTTATACTGTGACATCACTGTATATTATCCCTGTACTGTGACATCACTGTGTGTATTATCCTTGTACTCTGACATCACTGTGTGTATTATCTCTGTAATGTGACATCACTGTGTGTATTATCCCTGTACTGTGACATCACTGTGTGTATTATCTCTGAACTGTGACATCACTGTGTGTATTATCTCTGTACTGTGACAACACTGTGTATTATGTCTGTACTGTGACATCATTGTGTATTGTCCCTGTACTGTGACATCGCTCTGTATATTATCCCTGTTCTGTGACATCAGTGTGTATTATTCCTGTACTGTGACATCACTGTGTGTATTATCCTTGTACTCTGACATCACTGTGTGTATTATCCCTGTACTGTGACATCACTGTGTATTATCTCTGTACTGTGACAATACTGTGTATTGTCCCTGTACTGTGACATCACTGTGTGTATTATCCCTGTACTGTGACATCACTGAGTATTATACCTGTACTGTGACATCACTCTGTATATTATCCCTGTACTGTGACATCGCTCTGTATATTATCCCTGTTCTGTGACATCAGTGTGTATTATTCCTGTACTGTGACATCACTGTGTATTATTCCTGTACTGTGACATCACTGTGTGTATTATCTCTGTACTGTGACATCACTGTGTATTATCCCTGTACTGTGACATCACTATGTATTATCCCTGTTCTGTGACATCACTGTGTGTATTATCCCTGTACTGTGACATCACTGTGTATTATTCCTGTACTGTGACATCACTGTGTGTATTATCTCTGTACTGTGACATCACTGTGTATTATCCCTGTACTGTGACATCACTATGTATTATCCCTGTACTGTGACATCACTGTGTGTATTATCCCTGCACTGTGACATCACTGTGTATTATTCCTGTACTGTGACATCACTCTGTATATTATCCCTGTACTGTGACATCACTCTGTATATTATCCCTGTACTGTGACATCACTCTGTATATTATCCCTATACTGTGACATCACTCTGTATATTATCCCTGTACTGTGACATCACTGTGTATTATTCCTGTACTGTGACATCACTGTGTATTATTCCTGTACTGTGACATCACTGTGTGTATTATCTCTGTACTGTGACATCACTGTGTGTATTATCCCTGTACTGTGAGATCACTGTGTATTATCCCTGTACTGTGACATCACTGTGTATTATCCCTGTACTGTGACATCACTGTGTGTACTGTGACATCACTGTGTATATTATCCCTGTACTGTGACATCACTGTGTATTATCTATGTACTGTGACATCACTGTGTATTATTCCTGTACTGTGACATCACTGTGTGTACTGTGACATCACTGTGTATATTATCTCTGTACTGTGACATCACTGTGTATTATCCATGTACTGTGACGTCACTGTGTATTATCCCTGTACTGTGACGTCACTGTGTATTATCTCTGTACTGTGACATCACTGTGTATTATCCCTGTACTGTGACATCACTGTGTGTATTATCTCTGTACTGTGACATCACTGTGTGTATTATCCCTGTACTGTGACATCACTGTGTATTAGCCCTGTACTGTGACATCACTGTGTATTATTCCTGTACTGTGACATCACTGTGTGTACTATGACATCACTGTGTATATTATCTCTCCCTGTACTGTGACATCACTGTGTGTATTATCTCTGTACTGTGACATCACTGTGTATTATCCCTGTACTGTGACATCACTGTGTGTGTTATCTCTGTACTGTGACATCACTGTGTATTATCCCTGTACTGTGACATCACTGTGTGTATTATCTCTGTACTGTGACATCACTGTGTGTATTATCCCTGTACTGTGACATCACTGTGTATTAGCCCTGTACTGTGACATCACTGTGTATTATGCCTGTACTGTGACATCACTGTGTGTATTATCCCTGTATTGTGACATCACTGTGTATTATCCCTGTACTGTGACATCACTGTGTATATTATCCCTGTACTTTGACATCACTGTGTATATTATCCCTGTACTGTGACATCACTGTGTATATTATCCCTGTACTGTGACATCACTGTGTATTATCCCTGTACTGTGACATCACTGTGTATTATCCCTGTACTGTGACATCACTGTGTATATTATGCCTGTACTGTGACATCACTGTGTATATTATCCCTGTACTGTGACAATACTGTGTATATTATCCCTGTTCTGTGACATCACTGTGTATATTATGCCTGTATTGTGACATCACTGTGTATATTATCCCTTGTTACGCCGAGCGCTCCGGGTCCCCGCTCCTCCCCGGAGCGCTCGCAACATCCTCGCATTTGCAGCGCCCCGGTCAGACCTGTTGACCGGGTGCGCTGCAATACCTCTCTCAGCCAGGATGCGATTCGCGATGCGGGAGGCGCCCGCTCGCGATGCGCATCCCGGCTCCCGTACCTGACTCGCTCTCCGTCGGTCTTGTCCCGGCGCGCGCGGCCCCGCTCCTTAGGGCGCGCGCGCGCCGGGTCTCTGCAATTTAAAGGGCCAATGCGCCACTGATTGGCGCAGCTGGCTTAATTAGTGTGTTCACCTGTGCACTCCCTATTTATACTTCACTTCCCCTGCACTTCCTCGCCGGATCTTGTTGCCATTGTGCCAGTGAAAGCGTTTCCTTGTGTGTTCCTAGCCTGTGTTCCAGACCTCCTGCCGTTGCCCCTGACTACGATCCTTGCTGCCTGCCCTGACCTTCTGCTACGTCCGACCTTGCTCTTGTCTACTCCCTTGTACCGCGCCTATCTTCAGCAGTCAGAGAGGTTGAGCCATTGCTGGTGGATACGACCTGGTTGCTACCGCCGCTGCAAGACCATCCCGCTTTGCGGCGGGCTCTGGTGAATACCAGTAGCAACTTAGAACCGGTCCACCAGCACGGTCCACGCCAATCCCTCTCTGGCACAGAGGATCCACCTCCAGCCAGCCGAATCGTGACATCCCTGTACTGTGACATCACTGTGTGTATTATTCCTGTACTGTGACATAACTGTGTGTATTATCCCTGTACTGTGACATCACTGTGTATATTATTCCCTTTACTGTGACATCACTGTGTGTATTATTCCTCTACTGTGACATCACTGTGTGTATTATTTCTGTACTGTGACATCACTGTGTGTATTATCCCTGTACTTTGACATCACTGTGTATATTATCTCTGAACTATAACAACACTGTGTGTTATCTCTATACGGCAACATCACTGTTGATACTTACACTGCACTGTGACATCACTGTATATATTAAGCCTGTATACCCTAATGTCACTGTACATATTTACCTTGCACTGCGAGTGACAAAACAGGGTAAATATGCACAGTGACATCACAGTTCAGAGTTAATATGAACAGTAATGTCTCTGTACAGGGACAATAAACAGTTTTGCCACTACAGGGTTAATAAACGCAGTGTTGTCACAGTAGAGGGTAACTATACAGTGATGTCATTGTACCGGGGAAATATACACAGTGAAGTCAGCATTCAAGAATAATAAACTGTGATGTCACTACAGGGTTGTTATACACTGTGACATCAAATTACAGGATGAAGCACAGTGATGTCACAGTTTATTATGAAGCACAGTGATGTCAGTTTATTATGAAGCACAGTGATGTCACAGTTTATTATGAAGCACAGTGATGTCACAGTTTATTATGAAGCACAGTGATGTCACAGTTTATTATGAAGCACAGTGATGTCACAGTTTATTATGAAGCACAGTGATGTCACAGTTTATTATGAAGCACAGTGATGTCACAGTTTATTATGAAGCACAGTGATGTCAGTTTATTATGAAGCACAGTGATGTCACAGTTTATTATGAAGCCCAGTGATGTCACAGTTTATTATGAAGCACAGTGATGTCACAGTTTATTATGAAGCACAGTGATGTCACAGTTTATTATGAAGCACAGTGATGTCGCAGTTTATTATGAAGCACAGTGATGTCGCAGTTTATTAAGAAGCACAGTGATGTCGCAGTTTATTATGAAGCACAGTGATGTCACAGTTTATTATGAAGCACGGTGATGTCACAGTTTATTATGAAGCACTGTGATGTCGCAGTTTATTATGAAGCACAGTGATGTCGCAGTTTATTATGAAGCACAGTGATGTCACAGTTTATTATGAAGCACAGTGATGTCACAGTTTATTATGAAGCACAGAGATGTCACAGTTTATTATGAAGCACAGTGATGTCACAGTTTATTATGAAGCACAGTGATGTCACAGTTTATTATGAAGCACAGTGATGTCACAGTTTATTATGAAGCACGGTGATGTCACAGTTTATTATGAAGCACGGTGATGTCACAGTTTATTATGAAGCACAATGATGTCACAGTTTATTATGAAGCACAGTGATGTCACAGTTTATTATGAAGCACAGTGATGTCACAGTTTATTATGAAGCACAGTGATGTCACAGTTTATTATGAAGCACAGTGATGTCACAGTTTATTATGAAGCACAGTGATGTCACAGTTTATTATGAAGCACAGTGATGTCACAGTTTATTATGAAGCACAGTGATGTCACAGTTTATTATGAAGCACAGTGATGTCACAGTTTATTATGAAGCACAGTGATGTCACAGTTTATTATGAAGCACAGTGATGTCACACTTTATTATGAAGCACAGTGATGTCACAGTTTATTATGAAGCACAGTGATGTCACAGTTTATTATGAATCACAGAGATGTCACAGTTTATTATGAAGCACAGTGATGTCACAGTTTATTATGAAGCACAGTGATGTCCCAGTTTATTATGAAGCACAGTGATGTCACAGTTTATTATGAAGCACAGTGATGTCACAGTTTATTATGAAGCACAGTGATGTCACAGAGACTACAGAATGTACAACTGTACGTATGAAAGATGGCGGGATGCTATCGAAACGTCACACATACATGGGGGAATAAAACACTTTGTTTTTGCACCTTATCTGGGAGTGCTGCTGGATCTTTAGTTTTGTAGATAGATAGATGATATATAGATAGATAGATAGATAATAGATATGTGATAGATAGATAATAGATATGAGATAGATAGATAGATAGATGATAGATAGATCAGTGTATCCCAACCAGGGGCCTCTAGCTATTCAAAAACGACAACTCCCAGCATGTTTTTGGCTTTATGAGCATACTGGAAGTTGTAGTTTTGCAACAGCTGGACGCCCCCTGGTTGGGAAACACTGATCTATCTATCTATCTATCTATCTATCAATCAGCTATCTATCTATCCATCCAACAAAAACCAGATTGGAGCAGCACGTCCTATTGTACCATAGTGCTGGTGCAAGCGGCGAAAAGAGCTTTGGTCAAAGCAAGTCAGACATCTAGGAAGGATGCCGCAGCACACAAAAATAGTTCAAGTGTAAAAAAACAGTGGTTTATTCCATGAAAATACGAGCAAGCGACGTTTCAGCTGCCAGTGCAGCCTTTTTCAAGCTTGAAAAAGGCTGCACTGGCAGCTGAAACGTCACTTGCTTGTATTTTCATGGAATAAACCACAGTTTTTTTACACTTGAACTATTTTTGTGTGCTGCGGCATCCTTCCTAGATATCTATCCATCCATCTATATCCATCTATCTATTTATGTATCTATCTATCTTTCTATTTATCTATCTATCTATCTCATATCTATCTCAGATAGATGAGAGATAGATAGATGAAAGATAGATATGAGAGATAGATAGATAGATGAAATATAGATAGATAGATACATAAATAGATGGATATATAGATAGAAAGATAGATAAATAGATGATAGATAGATAAATACTATCTCTTTCTATCTATCTATCTAAAACAAATAAAAACGGCACAACCAAAATCCAGAAATTAGAGAGAAGTCGGGGTGCCCGCATACTATGAACCTGGGTCCACTGGTTCCTCAATCCAGACAAAGAACAATATGATGCAGTACGCCACAAGTTTGCAGAAAATGGTGTTTTATTCCATCATGTACATAGACTATGCTCATGATGGAATAAACCACCATTTTCTGCAAACTTGTGGCGTACTGCATCATATTGTTCTTTATCTATCTATCTATCTATCTATCTATCTTTCTATATCCTATCTATCTATATCATATCAATCTATCTATATCATATGCATCTATCTCCTATCTATCTATATCATATCTATCTATCTATATCATATCTATCTATCATCTATCTATCTATCTTTCTATATCCTATCTATCTATATCATATCATATCAATCTATCTATATCATATGCATCTATCTCCTATCTATCTATCTATCTATCTATATCATATCTATCTATCTATCTATCTATTCCAACAATAAGTCCAACAGCACTCACGGGTTCAAGTAAAAAAACACAACGGTGTTTATTTAAACCAAGTTCAGATGCAACGTTTCAGTGATATCCACCACCTTTTTCAAGCATGGTATACAAATGTGCAAGACAAACCTTTATATGGTATCATATTAAGTTAATTACAAACTCCAATCAATATAATCAAACATAATTCATACAGTAAAAAGACATAATCAGTACAAAATTCATAATATAAAAAGTGCAAGTGATAACAGTGTGTTTAGAAACAACAATGGTTACCGTACATACAATAGATCATCGTTGTTATTAAAAATACAAAGTGCAGATAATAGAGACGCAGCTGCAACTACGTCTTCCAGTGATTAAAAACAACATTGCCATGGGGACAGACCACTCACCTCCTGTGTATGGGCGCCGCCATTACGGCGTCTCACATGTAGTCATATGGCTCCCGGTCATGTGACGCTCCCGAGCTCCGCCCCGTCATCACGTGACCGGAGCGCACACTCGCGCATGCGCACCTGCCACTTTGATGCCGAAAACGGCATCAAGAGACCTGGCGGAGACACGGGAGCGCCACAAGCACCAGGACCAAACTAGCATCATGAATCCCAATGTAAAATGACGAATTGGAATACAGATAGTATCTAGAAAGAGATAGATGGTGATGTACAAAATAAATGCAGGGGCAAAAAGACATCATTACACTCAAAGGTCAGAAAAAATCGTCTGTGAATGACAGGAAAACCTATCAATCATACAAAAATTCTTTTGGTAGTGTATCAACAAACGCATCAAAAACGCATCATGTGTATAGGGGGGAGAAAAATATTTTTTGGTTGTGTCAGTGGATACGTCAATGGGCACACAAATGTATATGAATGTACAGATGTGCATCCAGAGACATCTCGCCAAGGGCAAGGGGGGAAAATTATATTAATGTAACTAAAAAAGTGAGTGCTAAAATGTGGAGTCAAAGTTCCACAATGTGCCCAAAAATATACAAAGAGGGTATAGTATGTGTGTATATATATACATGCATATAGGGACCAACAAATCAAAGTTGGTGTATAAAAATAAGATAAAAAGTGCAGTGAATAAAATAATAATGATAATAATCGTAATAATAATAATAAGTAAATGTAATAATAATGAGTATTAAGTGTCTACTGTGAATGTATGTTTGAAATCCACACATGCACAATGTTCATTCATATGCACATATGGATATCAAACCTTCTTAAAAAAATGTAAAAATATTCTTAAAAAAGTATATAATTAAATATGTGACATTGCCCCATTTTTGTACATCACACATAACTAGAATATTCATGTAATCACAAGAAAATCTTTTATTTTACACATGTGAGGATAACATAAAGAATTATAATAGTAAATTCCGTGTCGGTGTCTTTGGTCTGTCCCCCGACAAGTGAAAATTTCAATATCTAAAACAAAACAGAGAGAAAGTATCAATAATATATGTTACATTGTATACCATTTAGATACATTCTCAATAGTCGACATTGGCCTACGCATTATATATAGCTGATGTAACAGTAAAATCTACATTCAGGCCACGTGGGCGTAACGTGTCCAACTCATGAATCCAATATAACTCACGTTTCTTTAACCGATTGATTCTGTCTCCTCCCTTCTTACTCTCTGGTACATGATCAATTAATGTAAACCGTAACTCACTGTTACGCCTAGCGCTCCGGGTCCCCGCTCCTCCCCGGAGCGCTCACGGCGTCTTTCTCCCTGCAGCGCCCCGGTCAGTCCCGCTGACCGGGAGCGCTGCACTGTCTTGGCCGTTGGGGATGCGATTCGCACAGCGGGACGCGCCCGCTCGCGAATCGCATCCCAGGTCACTTACCCGTCCCGGTCCCCTGCTGTCATGTGCTGGCGCACGCGGCTCCGCTCTCTAGGGCGCGCGCGCGCCAGCTCTCTGAGACTTAAAGGGCCAGTGCACCAATGATTGGTGCCTGGCCCAATTAGCTTAATTGGCTTCCACCTGCTCCCTGGCTATATCTGATCTCCTCCCTTGCACTCCCTTGCCGGATCTTGTTGCCTTGTGCCAGTGAAAGCGTTTAGTGTGTCCAAAGCCTGTGTACCTGAACTTCTGCTACCCATCCTGACTACGAACCTTGCCGCCTGCCCCCGACCTTCTGCTACGTCTGACCTTGCCTCTGCCTAGTCCTTCTGTCCCACGCCTTCTCAGCAGTCAGCGAGGTAGAGCCGTTGCTAGTGGATACGACCTGGTTGCTACTACCGCAGCAAGACCATCCCGCTTTGCGGCGGGCTCTGGTGAAAACCAGTAGCCTCTTAGAACCGGTCCACTAGCACGGTCCACGCCAATCCCTCGCTGACACAGAGGATCCACTACCTGGAAGCCGAATCGTGACAGTAGATCCGGCCATGGATCCCGCTGAGGTGCCGCTGCCAAGTCTCGCTGATCTTCCCACGGTGGTCGCTCAGCAATTGCAGCAGATTGCCCAACAAGGACAGCAGCTGTCGCAGTTGACCGCCATGTTACAGCAACTTCTGCCTCTGCTACAGCAGCAACCATCTCCTCCGCCAGCTCCTGCACCTCCTCCGCAGCGAGTGGCCGCTCCTAACCTCCGCTTGTCCCTGCCGGACAAATTTGATGGGGACTCTTAACTCTGCCGTGGATTTTTGTCTCAGTGTTCCCTGCATATGGAGATGTTGTCGGACTTGTTTCCTTCAGAACGGTCTAAGGTGGCGTTCGTAGTAAGCCTTCTTTCAGGAAAGGCCTTGTCTTGGGCCACACCGCTCTGGGACCGCAATGATCCTGCCACAGCCACAGTCCAGGCCTTCTTCACTGAACTCCGGAGTGTCTTCGAGGAGCCAGCCCGAGCTTCTTCTGCCGAGACTGCCCTGTTGAACCTGGTCCAGGGTAATTCTTCAGTGGGCGAGTACGCCATCCAATTTCGTACTCTTGCTTCCGAGTTATCATGGAATAACGAGGCTCTCTGCGCGACCTTTAAAAAAGGCCTATCCAGTCGCATCAAGGATGTGCTGGCCGCACGAGAGATTCCTGCCAATCTGCAAGAACTCATCCATCTAGCTACCCGCATTGACATGCGTTTTTCTGAGCGACACCAAGAGCTCCGCCAGGAAAAAGACTTAGATCTCTGGGCACCTCTCCCACAGTATCCGTTGCAATCTACGCCTGGGCCTCCCGCCGAGGAGGCCATGCAAGTGGATAAGTCTCGCCTGACCCAGGAAGAGAGGAATCGCCGTAGGGAAGAAAATCTCTGTCTTTACTGTGCCAGTACCGAGCATTTCTTGGTGGATTGCCCTATCCGTCCTCCACGCCTGGAAAACGCACGCACGCACCCAGCTCACGTGGGTGTGGCGTCTCTTGGTTCCAAGTCTGCTCCTCCACGTCTCACGGTACCCGTGCGGATTTCTTCTTCAGCCAACTCCTCCCTCTCAGCCGTGGCCTGCTTGGACTCCGGTGCCTCTGGAAATTTTATTTTGGAGTCGTTTGTTAATAAATTCAGCATCCCGGTGACCCGTCTCGTCAAGCCGCTCTACATTTCCGCGGTCAACGGAGCCAGATTGGACTGCACCGTGCGTTACCGCACAGAGCCCCTCCTCATGTCTATTGGACCCCACCTTGAGAGGATTGAGTTCTTCATTCTCCCCAACTGTACCTCTGAGGTCCTCCTCGGTCTGCCTTGGCTCCGGCTTCATTCCCCCACCATTGATTGGACCACCGGGGAGATCAGGAACTGGGACTCTGCCTGCCACAGGAAGTGCCTCTCCCCCCCTCCCAGTCCCGTCAGGCAAGCCTCTGTGCCTCCCCATGGCCCCCGTCCTGGTGTCACACTGCCCCGTGCCAGGTCTCGCCCTCTGCCCTCCCTCCCCATTCCCACTCCTGCTGTACTGCCTGCCGTTGAGGAAACCCTCCATTCTTTCCCGGTGTCCTCATCCCAGGGGAGGCAGTTACCGGACAAAGAGAAGGGGAGACCTAAGGGGGGGGTACTGTTACGCCTAGCGCTCCGGGTCCCCGCTCCTCCCCGGAGCGCTCACGGCGTCTTTCTCCCTGCAGCGCCCCGGTCAGTCCCGCTGACCGGGAGCGCTGCACTGTCTTGGCCGTTGGGGATGCGATTCGCACAGCGGGACGCGCCCGCTCGCGAATCGCATCCCAGGTCACTTACCCGTCCCGGTCCCCTGCTGTCATGTGCTGGCGCGCGCGGCTCCGCTCTCTAGGGCGCGCGCGCGCCAGCTCTCTGAGACTTAAAGGGCCAGTGCACCAATGATTGGTGCCTGGCCCAATTAGCTTAATTGGCTTCCACCTGCTCCCTGGCTATATCTGATCTCCTCCCTTGCACTCCCTTGCCGGATCTTGTTGCCTTGTGCCAGTGAAAGCGTTTAGTGTGTCCAAAGCCTGTGTACCTGAACTTCTGCTACCCATCCTGACTACGAACCTTGCCGCCTGCCCCCGACCTTCTGCTACGTCTGACCTTGCCTCTGCCTAGTCCTTCTGTCCCACGCCTTCTCAGCAGTCAGCGAGGTAGAGCCGTTGCTAGTGGATACGACCTGGTTGCTACTGCCGCAGCAAGACCATCCCGCTTTGCGGCGGGCTCTGGTGAAAACCAGTAGCCTCTTAGAACCGGTCCACTAGCACGGTCCACGCCAATCCCTCGCTGACACAGAGGATCCACTACCTGGAAGCCGAATCGTGACACTCACCTTCCGTATGCCCCGCCTCAACAAAATGTTTAGATACCGGCAGATCCAGTCTAGCCTTCCCGATCGAATACCGGTGTTGGTTGAGGCGGGTCCGGAAGTCGAGTGTGGTCTCACCAATGTAAAGTAATTTACAGGGACATGAAAGTGCATAGATGACAAAATGCGACGTACAGGTTAGAAAGAATTTCAATTTATATTCCCTTAATGTTAGAGGGTGTACAAACGAGGTGCCCTTGTTCATCCTTGGGCAGTTGATACAAGTGTCACATGGAAATGAACCCTTACGATTAACTGTCAAATACTTTTGTCGGTCCATCGGGCTTGTGGATACGTCGGTTTTCACCAAACGATCCTTCAAGCTCGGTGGCTTCCGATAAGACATCAACGGGGGTATACAGAACTCTGGAATTTCAGGATGACATTTACTCAAGATGCCCCAATGTTTCCGTACCACACCAGCGATCTTATCTGATCTACTGTTAAATGTAGATACAAATGCGATCCTTGGTGGCTTAGGGGTTTTTTCAGTCTGGTGAATTAGTAGTTTACGATCTAATTCTAAGGTCTTGTCTTTACTTGCCAAAAGTAAATTACGTGGATACCCTCTGTGTGCAAAGTTATCCACCATTTTGTCTAAGGCCGGTAAGACTCTGTCATCCACTCCCACCACCCGGCGAGCCCTCATCATCTGGCTTGACGGGAGGGACCGTACCATGGGGCGGGGGTGGTGACTGTCATACCTTAAAACAGAATTGCTGTCCGTCGGTTTCGTGTATAGATCGGTGGTCAACCGTCCACCGTCTACACATACCAACGTATCTAGAAATTGTACTGAAACCATAGAGGAAGTCAAAGTAAATTTAATATTAGTGTGAATCTGATTCAAAAACCCCAAAAAATCCAAAAGTTGTTCATGTGTACCTGTCCAAATTAAAAAGACATCATCTATGTAGCGCCACCACCCCAGCACATGGCTGAAGTGGTGGCTCACATAGATGAATGTCTCCTCTAGGGCCGCCATGTACACGTTCGCGTACGTGGGCGCCACGTTCGTGCCCATGGCGGTCCCGGACAACTGCAAATAAAAAATATCATTAAACATAAAGTAATTATGTTTCAGTACAATTTCCAGTAATGTCAAGATCAATTTACTCTCTTCCTGTGAATGGTCCAGTGAGATAGCCAGCTGGACTGCCTCCAATCCTGCCTCATGGGGTATAGATGTATACAATGAAGAGACGTCTAAGGACGCCAGAATTGTGTTTTCAGGAATGTTGATTGATTCAATTTTTTTAAGAAAATCCGCTGTGTCTCTAATGAAAGACTTCGAGTTCACAGCGTAGGTTCTTAGTATCCTGTCCAAAAAAATAGAAATCTGGCTGGTAATCGACCCCCTCCCGGAGACAATTGGTCTACCGGGAGGGTCCACAAGAGATTTGTGGATTTTAGGCAGAATATATAAAAAAGGGGTCGTTGGACAGGGAACCACAAGAAAATCATAAAGTGCTTTATCAATCAAACCCCTTTGTAGAGCAGGACCCAGGCACTCTTGGATCCTACTGGCTATCTCTCTTTTTGGGTCACTTTTCAATTGTTTGTACGTAGTCACATCAGATAATTGCCTATAGACTTCACTCAAGTACTTTGATCGGTCCATGACCACAAGCGCCCCGCCTTTATCGGCGGGTTTTACCACCAGGTTGTGGTCATGGACAATTTGATTTAATGCAAGTTGTTGTTTTCTGGTCAAGTTAGGGCGTATTGACACATGTTGTTCTGATTTAAATTTTTCAATATCCTGTCTTACTAGTGCACAAAAAGTATCGATCGCACTGGAGCTAGTATGTGGGTTAAAGTTGCTGGGGGGCTTCAAGCCCAAATCTCCAGCCCTAAAGCTCACATCCCTGCAATCAGCGCAATCCACATGTGAATTTACAGGTTTATTAGCAAACCTTACTTTCAACTTAAGTTTCCTAAAAAATTGATGGTAATCCAACTCGACCTGAAACCAGTCCGGATGAAAGGTCGGGCAAAAATTAAGGCCCTTGGACAAAAGGTCAGTCTGTGCTAACGTTAGATTAACGGAAGAAATGTTTACCACTTCTTTTTGTGTCGATTCTGGGCTGTTCTTGGTGTCCGTTGTCTGTTCCTTGTACTCCCGTTTGTGGCGCTTGCCTCCTCTCCGGGTGGGACGTCGCTTGTGTGTTGATGAAGATCTAAAAAATCCTGTGTTACGGTATTAGAGGAAGGAAAATCATTAGTTGTGGTCTGTGCTCTGTCTTTTTAAGTCAGGTTTGGTGTCTCTAGTTTTCCTAGGTGACCGTCTAGTCACAGACTGAGACCCCCACA